>NC_056729.1:246499920-246578793 GCF_019279795.1 Protopterus annectens | reverse complement strand
ACACACTAGGGATATGTTCATCCATGACTGGAAATGCATGCAGTGGCCTACAATGCATTCTGCACATGACACACATGACCACCACGAGGGTATCATACAGACAGATACCTGTTGTCCAAGCCATACTCTATTATTGTAACGCAACTGTAACTTTGTCATCAGCATGTACTTAACATAGTATTCCAACAGTACCATGTAGGTGGCAGCACCCATCATGTAGAACGGGTAATGGTGTGTACATATGGACAAGTTTTTTCTTGTCTATCCTGTGATATTCACATTTCCAAAGGTATTGTGCAGTCCCTTGGTGTATCGCCTCAGCAAGAAGGTGTCTTTATGCATATCAGCAACAGTTGCCATACACCTACACTGGATGTCCATTACTCACAGACTTTGCTGTGTTATAACATGTGTGACATATACTCCAGACATGAACCCTCACCCACATTAATATATCACAGCTTTCATGAGTGTGTGTCACCCAGTTGGCCTAGAACACAGATCACTGCAGTAGCCTGCATTGTCAACAACATACATGTATGGCGTATGGTCTGGGAATCTGCAGCACATGCTGGCAAAGGTAACAACTGTATTTATATGAGGCAGGCTTCACACATAGGAACTATTGAAGGTCACAGGTACATATCTGTATGTGGCACACACATACCTGATGTGTGCATTGAAATTACTGTTATAATTATATGTCATACAATAATAAAAGCAAAACCCACCACACATTGACAAACTGTGTGACAAACACACACATGGCATTTGTAGGATTCAAACCACTACCTAACTATGTTATGACACTTGAGAGAGACGCATTAGTGCAGTGTGCTGTTCACATTATGGGGTGGCTTCTCTTCTATTGCTGTATTTATAGGGTGCTGACATCATCAGTCTTTACAAACAGGAATTAACATCATGTAGTGTGTTATTCCAGTTGTCACAAGGGCCATTTCCTTCAAAGAGAATTGCACACACATAACATTTGCAGGATTCAAACCCATACCTAACTATGTTATGACACTTGAGAAAGACGCATTAGCGCAGCACGCTATTCGCATTATTGGGTGGCTTTTCTACTACTGCTGTATTTATAGGGTGCGGACATCATCAGTCTTTACAAATTGGAATGAACATCATGTAGTGTGTTATTCCAGTTATCAAAAGGGCCATTTCCTTCAAAGAGAATTGCACCCACACACACAGCATTTGGAGGATTCAAACCCCTAACTAACTATGTCATAATATTTGAAAGAGATGCATTAGCACAGCATGCTATTCACATTAATGGGTGGTTTCCCTTCTCCTGCTGTATTTATAGGGTGCTGACATCATCAGTCTTTACAAAGAGGAATGAACATCATGTAGTGTGTTATTCCAGTTGTGAAAAGGGCCATTTTCTTCAAAGAGAATTGCACACACACCCTGAGCATTTGCAGGATTCAAACCCCTACCTTACTATGTTATGACACTTGAGAGAGACACACTAGCACAGCATGCTATTCGCATTACTGGATGGTTTCCCTTCTCCTGCTGTATTTATAGGGTGCTGACATCATCAGTCTTTACAAAGAGGAATGAACATCATGTAGTGTGTTATTCCAGTTGTCAAAAGAGCCATTTCCTTCAAAGAGAATTGCACACACACACTGAGCATTTGCAGGATTCAAGCTCCTACCTAACTATGTTATGACACTTGAGAGAGATGCATTAGTGCAGCATGCTATTCGCATTACTGAGTGGTTTTCCTTCTCCTGCTGTATTTATAGGGTGCTGATATCAGATTTTACAAAGCGGTATGTACATCTATTCCTATCCCTCAGTATGGGGGAAAACAATATATATGCATGAACAGACGCCTAGTTCAGGGTCACATATGCACATCGGCACTGCCATATTATTTTTTATACCATGCTTTGTGACCACAGGACTTGTAACACGCAACACAACTAGGGGGTGTATCCATATACATCACAGATACACACACCTCTGGGTTGTTACCACTGCACTAAGCATGACAGGCCATACATATACAACTACCACTGTGCAGAAGTGCCTTTTGGTTTGGTGTGTAGTTCAGACCCCCCCCCCCCATATCCAGGAACCACACTTGGCTTCCCTGGGAACTGTGTAGGATATGAAGGTGTTCACATACGCCATTACAGTGGTTAACTTCAGGTACAGGAATATTGACTGGGGGAACTACTCAGGCCTCAACAACATCACCCTACAGCCACTACAATTTGTGAATTCATGTGCTATGGCAGAAACAGTCACCGCAGCCACAAGGGGGAATACATATTGGACCTGATCATCAACAACATGGGGACTCTATGTTCTACATCAGAGGTAGACCACCATTGTTAAGATCTGACCATAACCAACTTTACCTGGACGTCCATATCCCATCCCCACCCCCAGGCAAGGAAATCACTGCAAACAATGTATTTCTCAAAAGCAGACTTTGCACTTGTGAAGACTGGGGTGGAATACTTCAAAGGCCCCGTGCCGGGAGATTATACAGCCCAATCTGCAGAATCCTTTACAAATGCATTCTATGAGCACCTGCAGGTTTGCATTGATCATGCTATCCCAAATAAAACCAAGACTCCTCCACAACAGGAGACCTGTCTGGTTGACACCAGCCATATATAGGCTGTACAACAGAAGGAGGGAGCTAATACATAACAGAGCAATATCCCACAGAGGGAGGACATCTCTGAACAGTATTGGCAAGACACTTCAATCCCTCAAAATCATCACTTGCAAGTTTTGACAGTGAAATTGCCCAGACACTACAGATAAGTCTCCCCTCAGTCTGGAATTGAATCCCATTTAATGTTAAACATAGCCCCTTGCCAACCCTCTTCCAGCAAACTCCAGCCACATGGATGTGACATTGCAAATTCAACCCCTGGGATCTCCACTGTGTCCCTGCTTGACGGAGGCACAGCAAACCAGCCTTAAACGGGGCCTTCTGTGACATACTTTACAGAGGCACAGTAGGCTACTGTACTGGGGAGGCAGGTGCCAAATACACTCTGGCTAGGCTTATATATTCCCTAGGGCAAACAGCCTAGTATCGACCTCTGCACCCATATGTTTATGTTTGGGATGCACAATATTTGTTGCTGATAAACTGTTTGCAGGTCTTTATTGCCATAGCTTTCCCTGTTTCTATAAACAACTTGTGTATCTGTGGAAGATGTTTGATCATGACAGGGTTCCAGTATATTACTTATGTCTCTGTTGTCATTTAACTGTGTGCACTGGGCAGCTTGCTGTATTGTGGGAGGTTCCTGGCTTAACACATACAAATGCCAGATATGTGTGGCCGACTGCTATACTGAGACATGGCCTAAGTGTGTGAGCATGCCCAGTTCAGGCTTTCCATGTTTTGTTGCATGACATATGTCTCATTTATCAAAGTGTGTGAGCATGCCCAGTGTGACCTTTCCATATGTTGAGATCTGAGGTCAACTACATTTGTGGTTGTGTGTGAACTTGAACAATATTTGACATTTATAGTGCGTGTTTTGGAAGTCATGTTGTGTTCTTACTGCCCAACTGCTTTGTGTCTGAACCCAACAGGGATTATGCTGTGCCTGCAGGGTTTCCATGGGATAGTTTGCATACACTTGTCAACATTCTTTCATACTAAACAAACACTGTAATATTGTCATAGTGTAGTGGTTCAGTCCTTTCACTCTAGTGCATAGTATCCTGTGTTTGAGACCCATCACTGCATTAGATATTCTTACTGAGCACACCCGACTGGTTAACGGCCAGTTGGGCAAATATCACCATGTTGCATTTTGTTCAGCTATGGCCTACTTAAACCAGGCTTGCCCAACATTACTAGTGTATTCCGCAACTTGGGTGGACATTGACAAACACTAGGCTATGTGCCCTAGGGTATTTCTAATCATAGTCAGAGTGTGTTTGTCCTTCAACACGCATTTTAACTGGAGTTTGCCATGACATTTTCAAGATTAGTATACTGTGCCTCTGTCTAACTGTGACATAAAAGTGATATCCAGGGTAAACATACAATCTCCCATCCACACATCAAGATTCCTCTTGAAGAGAGTCAGTGAGGGACTCTCTGGCTAACCTGGACTGGGAGTTTACTCAAGAGTGGAGGGAGCTTCTGGGTTATGGATCTGTCACTCCAGCATGTCCTATTTATTTCAGTGCTGAGGTTCAGGTCTCTCGTGCATAGCTCAATGGGATTCAGATTTTACAAGGTGCAGCATGTGCATTGATTCCAGGTTGGACATGGCTTTATACATCAGGCACAGATCGCCTCTGGGCAGGCAGTATACCACTGTGTGGAGCTGCAGTTTGTTTAATCAGGCAGCACATGGCATCTGTTAGAGCCCTTTGATCCTCCTGGTGAGGTACTTTTGGGGTCTTTCCGGTTGCTGGAGGTGTCTGCTAAGGTACATCCCACAAGGGGCATTGTACTCAATTGTGATCCTGATGAAGGATGACTGAAGAAGCACGTTGACCTCCCCTGATCTAGATGTGAATACCTTAATGATTAGGTGGGTATATGTAATGTTTTTCTGACCACTATGGCCACGTGGTTATCAAATGCGAGATTTCTATCAACTTGTGTCCCCAGGTCTCTTATTACTTTTTCTGTACTTAATGGGTTACCACCTATGTGGTAATTGGTGGGCACTTACTTTTTGCCAAAGGGATGACTATACACTTTTTTTGCTTTTAGCTCGATGACATGGCTCTGGCACCAGTTGTTTGTTTCTATGAGGCCCTTTTTTAGGATGCTTGTGTCAGCTGGAGGGTCAGATATGGGGCCCAGTTTGTAGTCATCTGCAAACTTGTTCAGACACAGTCCCTCCATGTTGGCCTGTACCTCCGAGAAATATATACCAAACAAGGGAGGTCCCAGGACCGAGCCTTGTGGGATGCCAGTTGTAGCTGGTTTGGAGTCTGACATGGCTCCAGCATTTCTAAACATGTCGGTTCTGTCCTTGAGCCGGTTTGCAACCCATCTAGAGACATAGGGGTTTATATTTAAGCTGGTGAGCTTATCTATAATGACCAAGTGGGGTATTGTATGAAAGGCGTTTGTAAGGTCCAGGTAGGCTGTGTGGACCACCTACCCCTCATCAATGGGCTTGATGACTGTTTCAAATGACTCAACCAGGTTTAAGGGGCAGGATCTGCCCTTAAGAAAGCCACACTGGGTAGGGTCCAGTGTCTGTAGGTCCCCAATATCTTTATTTCTGAGGTCCATGATGATCCTTTCCATAGCTTTGCAGACCAAGCTAGTCAGGAGGATTCTGGGGTGATAGTTTGCAGTATCCATTCAAGCACCACCTTTGTGGAGAGGGACCACTGCTGCTGTACACTGCTCTTTGGGTACATATCCTGTGGTAAGGCTGAGATTGAGCAGTAGTTTTATTTGGTGTTCAATTCTTCTTGGAGTTCATGTTGGACGCAGCCCGGGACACCATCTGGTCCCATTGATGCTGTGTGTTTTGCTTTGGAGACGCTTGCTGTTACCTGAGCATCTGCGATGTCAGGGGGCCAGCACTCTGCTGGGATAGATATTTGGCCTTTTGGTGGGGGGGAGAGAAGTTTGCACTGAATCTGTCAGGTCGGATGTTGGCAATGTCTGTGGGTTTGGTGTATTGTTTGTCATTTTGCACTGATTCTGAGCATATCTGGGAATTCCCACCCAGGTTCCTACCATAAGTAAAGAAAGCCTTGTGATTATCCTTAGTGTCCTGTACAATTTTCATCTCGTAGCTGGCCTTAGAGGATTTTATGTGTGGCTATAGTTTTTTGTCATAATACTGATCAGAGATGCCTTCCCTTTTTGGGTTTTGCTCTATCACGTAGTAGCTTCCTCCTTCTCTTGCATGGTTTGTTAATGGCTGGGGTCCACCAGACAGGATGCCTGCCTTTGGAGGATTGGGTCTTGGTTTTATCTGGGATTGCATGCATAATCCATGCATTACTGAAGGTGTTCATAGAATGTATTTATAAAGGGTTCTGAGGTCTGGGCCATATTTTCCAAAGGCACAAGGGCTTTAATGGATTCCACCTCAGTTTGGAGGAGTGCAAAATTTGCTTTACACATGTTTTTCACTGTGGTTTTCGGGCCAGGGACTGGGGTCGGGATGTGAATATCCAGTGAGATTACTCTATGGTCTGATCTTACCAGTGAGGGATACACTTCTGGCCTTGGGCATGGAGTCCCCATGTTGGTGATTATCAGGTCCAGTATGTTTACCCTTCTTGTGGGAGTGGTAACAAGTTGTTCCATAGCATTTTGGTTTATGAATTCTAGGAACCTTTGGCCTAAGGTGTTGGAGCTAGAGTAATGCTCCCAGTCTATGTTTGGGTAGTTGCAGTCACCCAATATAATGTTGTTTGGAGAGACCTTCATATTTTCATGTGTTCTCAAGTAGGCCAAGTGGGGTTCCTGGGTTTAGGAGGGTGGTCTGTAGCAGGCTACGAACTGGGAGGCAGTTTTAGCCACTGTTACTTGCACATGGATAGTCTGTGCTGCTTCCTGCTGTGGTACCAACCTGGGGGTGTGGGTATCCTTGACAATTATTGATACTCATCCTCCTTTCATAGTTAGTTCCATGTTTTGGGGCTGTAAAGCATGGTATGAGGTGTAACCTGGTAGTGCTAGGGTGCTCTTGGGAGCCTTGAACCAGGTTTCTGTTACTGCACAGATATCAACATTCTCCATGCTGAGGAGAGTTTGGACTGCATGCATCTTGCAGTTTAGACTTCTGGCATTGGGTAGCATTACTTCTAGTTTCTTATCCCTTGTGATACCTATGGAGTTGGGTTTGTGTTTTGAGTCTTACCTATTCAAGGCACTGTGGGGGTGACAACAGCCTTTGCCAGTATCTAAAAGGCCAGGGGTGATAGGTGCAAGCCATCCTTAGCAAAGCATCGTGTCTTGTTAAGCATGTCATCCCAGGCTGACAGGCATTGGATCCCCTTTGACTAACAACAATACTTAAGCCAATTGTTGTAATTGATCATCTTGTCTTCATATTGTGACATCATGCTTGGTGAGGGTAGGATGTTACTCAGGGTCATCAAGTTTGCATATACTACATGGTGTTACATTTCTTAACACATGGCAATCATGCGTCAGGTGGTGCTGCAGGGCTGCCTATGTTGGATGCACATACTATACTCCTTGTACATGTTTGGAAGCAGGTTGTGTCAGCTTAGGCATCCCTTTTACTATACGTGTGAGTCAGAGAGAGGTATCATTTCCAGGGTTCCTACTGAGCCAGTGTATGTGCTATGCGTTGCCTCTTTGCCAAGGCCAAGGCATACTGAACACGCCTCCTTCTGCCTACTGGGGCAGGCTCAGGTTGTTCCTCCTCTGAGTCACGCTCTGCCTGTGATGGCCTTGGCAATGGTGGGGGGCTGTTTTGCCCAGGCCTATGCTGGTCCTGCTGCTGCTGTTTTCTCAGGATCATATCATGTAGCATAACACATACCATGACAATTTGGGTACATGTAGTTGGTGAGTATTGCAAGGCTCCACCAGATGTATCTAGACACCGGAACCATGACTTGAGCAACCCAAACACACGCTCGATTACATTTCATGTTTGTGCGTGTGCCTCATTATGGCGTTCTTGTTCAGGTGTGTGTGCATTTCTGATGGGTGTCATCAGCCACGGCTCTAGTGTGTAGCCAGCATCCCCCATTAAGTGACCATGTGGGATGTCCCCATTGGCAAATGTCTGGTACAGCTGCGTCAGATGCCAGATATGGGAATCATGGTAGCTTCCAGGGCAGCCAGCACACACATTCATTATTATGCCCTGGGCATCACACACGACCTGGCAGTTGATGGAGGGGAAGCCCTTGTGGTTAATGTAGGCCCTACCCCGCTCACCGGCTGGTGCTTTGATGCGTATGTGCATGCAGTCTATTGCACCCACTACCTCAGGGTATTATGCTATTTGCTGGAAGAGACTCATATTGCTGGCCAATACCTCACGGGAATTGGGGAAATATACATGATCACCGAGATGTGCTGACATGGCATCCAGGAACTGGTGCAGTACCCTGGATGCTGATGCCTGTGATATCCCCATCATATCACCAGTTGGTCTCTGAAAGGTACCTGTTGCTAGTATTCTTAGGGCAACACATACCTTGGTTTCCACTGGGATGGGTTCCCCTCTGTTGGTTCTGTGTGTGAGGCGTGGTCTGCACAGCTCCACTATTTGCTGCAGGAGGTCTCTGTCCACTCTATAGCGCTCCACTATCTCCAGCTCATGTAACCCCTGGTAGATGACCCTGGGCCTGCACACTCTTCTCCGTCTCCTCACTGTGGGTTGTCCGGCAGCATTTGCATTGTCACCACCCTCAGCATATTGCATATGTCACCTTATAACAGCAATGGCAGTCCCTAGCATTTTTTGTCTGAGTGAAGCTTTTTCAGTTTTCACTTCTAGTAGCTTACTCCAGTGTTGCAGTGTCTCTTGAGAGAAACAACCTGCACTGTTGTTTGCAGAGTTTTAAGTGCTGGGCTGGACTAGTGTTCTGCCTGTGTAATTGCCTGATTTTGCTTGTTTTCATCTGCTAGCTCTACTTGTATTACCTGGTAGCTTCCTGCATGTGTTGTGCTTCCTTTTTCCTTCTGTTTCCTCAGGTGGAGCGATGCGCATACAAGTGCAAACACGCTCACAGCAGCTCACATGCGTGCACATATGCTTAGACAGACTAAAACATGCTTATTTGGGTCAAAACGCACACACCGGTGCAAACTGGCTTACAGGTCTTTACACAGTCTTATACATGCTTACTCCGGCTTAAATGCGCGCACTCACGCACTTTGTCTTACTCCGGCTTACACGCGTGCGCACGCCCGCATGCCCGCTCAGCAAGAAACTTTGGTGTTATCCACAGTATACACCTTCCATTTCTTGGATTTCCCTGGCCTACCTGTTGACACACCTCTTTCCATGATGTCTAACTGACACCTAACACATGCCACTGTCCTCCAATGAGCTTCACTTCTTTCATACATACCCCCCCTGGTGATGTCACCTATCTCCTACTCTGTTCCTCCCCATATCCTACTCCTACACTCGACTGACAGTGCTCATTTGCTATGTAAAAGTGCGATTCACTATCCTAACACTCATTTACATAGGATTGCCTACTAATGCTTGGTTACATGTCTTAGACTGGGCTTCTCCCCTTGGCAACCCCTATTCGGTGGCCATGTTGTCTTCAGCCTGCTATTCCCTTACATTGTAATTTGACAATTGTCATAAATTCCCTGTTTGTGGCTCTTATTGCCTTAATTTATGATTTTTTAGCGCACCCCATTTGCGCGACACTGCGCTACGCTTAAACATGGGAAATTGGCAAAAAAAAATTATTTTAATTTAATTTTGCATCAAGGAAACTTTCCAATGGCCATATATTTGGCCATTGGCATGCTTCCTCAACCATATGCAACCTTTATTTGGAGCTGACAAGGCTCCATTGTGCTATTTGCAGAATGGTACTCAGTTGTCAACTGAGTACATTTCTGCAGCTAACACGTCTCTTACTCGGACAGTTTTCTGCTTCCTGGATTGCAAATTTACCTCATTTGCATGCCTTTCGGCTGCAAGTGAGGTAATTTGCATATCACTGCCTTCTCCATGTAGGAGACGTGTTAGGAGCTATCTTACACGCCCCTACAGGCTGTTCGTGGATCGCTCGTCGGACATGATGGCTGCATGGAGTCTTACTCTACTCGTAGATTCCGTGCAAGCCATTGTGAATCCGGCCCATACTCTCTCTCTCTCTCTCTATAGATATATATATATATATATATATATATATATATATATATATACATATATATATATATAGACACACACACACACACACACACACACACACACACACACACACACACACACACACACACACACACACACACACATACATATATACTTATAATTTTTACAATGACATATTTACTTGCCATGTTTGTATATTACAATACTACAAGTAAAAATTTGCAAGGTGATTAAGCATTGTGTCATCAGTAAAATTTGTATATTTGCTAGTCATACTACTGAACTATTTTAAAGTATTAACTTACATAGCATTGGGTGTATCTAGCAAAGTATTGCAAGGATGTAGAGAAAGAGGTGTGTATGACTGGGAAGGAAGAAGGTTAAGATGGGGAAAAAAGATGGAGGAAATGCTGGGATATTGGAGAGTCAGCCTGGTGCTGAGCATAACCAGGATTTATCCAGCTGTAGTTTGGGTAGATTTTTAATGTGTGTGGTTTGTCAGTGAGTTTGATGTGTTCTGGGATGGTTTTCCATATTTTTGAGACATAGGAGAAAAGTGAGTCTCAGGTTGACTTATTAGACTTTGCTGTTTTTAATAAGAACTTGTTGGGAGAGTGGAGGTCCCTTGCGGGGGAGTAAGACAGCAACATATTTTTTAGTGTGCAGCATTTATCTGGGAAGCAGATAAGTTCTATTCATCTCTACACATTCCTTTATCCTGCTTCTCCCTTCCTCCTCCTTCCTACTATCTATACACCTCCTCTCTCCTCTCCTTCTCTGAAATTCTTTACTGTTTAAGTTCTTTAAACAATCCCCTATCTCTCTGTTGTCACTTTTCTTTTGACTTTTTAATGTCCAAACAGATTGTGCCTAGTCTGGAATTACCATATTTAAGTTTTTCTTATTCAAACTTGAATGTATAACTTTAACTTTAGCTTTGTTAATGTTAAAATAGTTAGTGTTTAGTCTTTTATACTAGTTTGTATAGTTTTTAGCTTATTTTTATTGTATTATGGAGCCGGGACTCTGCTGAAAAAGGGCTCTGGCTCAGTCAGACATTCCCGGTCAACAAATGTAAAATAAAAATAAAAATAAAATAAATAACTTTGAATGTTTTAGGGTGTTGCTTAGTTCGAGACAGTTGTCTCAAGGCTTGGCAGTGGTTGGTTCTATGTGTTGAGTTAGTGGCAAATTTAGCAATTTTATTATAGCAAGAGGCTAGTTTGGATTCTAGAGTGTTATTTAAGTTAGTTAGGATAGGTGGTACATAAAGGCATGCTGGAAGATTCCTAGGTATATACTAGGCTAACAACCACAAGGGCCTTTACAATCCTAGCCATTTAACCTAACTCAATTGTGCCCTCATGTACTTTGGGTATCTATTAGGAGGGGTATGCTAGTTTGGAGGAGGCTAAGGGGTTTGTGGAAGGGGGTATGCTAGTTTGGTAATATTTTACTTACTGTCTGCCTTTGTTCCATTAGAGACATGGTGGCCACACTTAGGGTGAATTTATAATTTCCCATCCAATGATCAAGGTTACATTTGAATAGAGTCAAGGATGAAATCTGCTTCACATGGATGGAGAGCCTTCTCCATAGTATGGGGATCCTTTGAGCCACATATTGGTCTCGCTGAATGTTTGATTTATGTTGCAGGCAAAGTTTAAAGCCTTGGGTCTAGTGTTTCTAGTATTTTTTATTTTCCGGATATGCAAAATATCCACCAGGGCTATATCTGAAGATGCCTAATATAACAGGAATAGAGCATCTCGCAGTAACCTATAGGAGACTAAGTATAAAGACAGAGCCTTAAGGCAATCTGTATAGGATAGTGTGTCAATGCCCTCAATTCTCATGGTGAGGAACCTCTGTGGGCATTCCAGCTGTGGAAAATGCCTGGTCAGGTTCATGATGAAGTGGGTATTGTACTCAGTGATTACTTTTTTCCTTTTGTTATATACCCTGTTAAGGTTGGAATTCCACCAGTGTGGTTTGATTGTGATGTTTGTTATGGGCTTACTTTTGATAGGTACAGTTGCCTTTTTTTAATTTCTCCAAATCTTTTGGGTTTCTAATACCATGACAAGAATGGACCCCATTCCTAAGTCAAAGTATGATTAAAGTTCTTGAAATTAGTATTGCTTCACTCTTTGATGTCAGCCAAAAGTGCTCTTCGCACCACCCACAATGTGCCCAGTAATGACTCCTTCTGTAATTCGTACAGAGTTAAGTGTATTGGTAACATCTCTAAATATGATTGTAAACTCTTTTTTTATAAGACCCATTACTCCTACTACTATTGGAACTATCTAGGTATATTTCTTCCACATTGCTCTTATTTCTGCTTGCAAATTCTGATATTTTATAACTTTGTGTCTCTCTGTACACAGGACACTGTAGTCACTGGGTGTGGTGATTTCAATGATCAATGCTATTTTTGTCTTCTTTTTTTGGACCACTATATCCAGTTGTCTAGCATCTATCTTTTCAACTATTGCTAATGGATGATCCCATGTGATGTACACTTCATCATTTTCTATGATGCTTTGTGGCTTATGTTTCCAGAGTTTTTCAGCCACTTCAGTACCATAATATTTGTACAATCCTTAGTGCAGCAATCTTGCCACATTATTATGCCTTTCAGTATACAGTCATTCTGCCATTAGTATGTCACAACCATCAACGAGGTCTGCGACAATTTCCTATCCAGTTTTACAAAATCTACATTTGTCTGTTTCTTTCACATGTTCAGTGGACTTTGTAAACCAGTGTATACTTAGCCCACTATTTTGGGCTACCAATATTAACCTTTCATCTACTGGTTTGAATTCATCTCTCCTTAACCATTCCTGTAGTCATTACTAATCAACATGAGGTTCTTCCAGAAGCTTTCTATACTTGCCACTGTATTTATGTGTTTTCTGCATTTCTTGCCTTTTCATCTGGTCCTTCACCTTATATTATTTCGTTTTTTTGGCACATTCAGTTGCTGCCTGATTTTTATCTACTTTTGGTTTGATTTCCATTCCTGCTTGACACCGATATGCTTCTGCTAGGTTAAGCAGAGAAATCATCTTAGATTTATTCTCCTCATGTTTCAAAACTTTCACTATGTTTGGGTCTTTTGAGGTCAGCATATATGTGTGGAGTCCCACGATTGCAGATCTATACATGTAATCAATTTCAAGGAGGCCCATCCCTCCTTCGGAATGGGGAATATATAATCTTGCTTTGCACTGATTTTTATAGATCATTTGGTGAGCATGAAGTATCCTTCTTATTTTGATATCTAATCTATCCAACATGTTTTGGGGCCAGTCAATCACTGCAAAACTATAAGTTAGGACAGGAAGAGCAAATTGGTTTATAGCTTGGATTTTGTTCCAAGATGTCAATGCTGTCTTCAGGATTAATTTAAGTCTTCTAAAATATTCCTTACTAAGTTTTACTCACATTTGTTCATGTTTTATTGTTGATCCTTCATCAATTCCCAAGTATTTATACACTCCTCCTTGCTCAAATTATTTTGTATCACATTCTTGTTCCAAACTGATGTTTTTCCTGGTACTGCAGTTTTCCTGCTCTAAATGTTGCTTTTGCATATTTATCAAGATCAAATGACATTCTAATATCAGCTGAAAAAGTTTTGACAACCTACAGATGTGCTTTCAGTTCCTCATCTGATGAGCTATACAGTTTTAAATCATTGACAAAGAGAAGACGAGAAGTCTTTAGACTTGTTTTCTAGGAGACAAATTATAGCCATGGCCTAAGCTGTTAAGTAGACAGCTTAATGGGTTAAGGGCAAGGCAGAATAGCAATGGTGACAGAGAGTCACTCTGGAATATCCCCCTTTGAATTTTTATCCTGGGGATAATAATTTGTCCTTTATCATGGTTTAATTGCAAAGTGGTCTGCTCTTGTTTCATGGTCACTGTAATATAGTTGATCAGTGTAGGGTGTATTTTATACATTTTTAAGCACTCTTTATCTATGAATGTGGGATACTATCAAATGCTTTTTTGTAGTCAATCTGTGCCTTACTTAGATTCTTCCCCTTTTTACAGTTCTCCACTGTGACTTTATTTAACAACAAATGATCATTTCTTCCATATGACTTTCTTTTATTGCCCTTTTGTTCTACTGCCATAATTGAGTTTTCTTCTAAATGACTATAAACTCTTTTGGCATCAATTCCTGTGTATAGTTTATACATCATTGGAAGGCAAGTTATTGGTCTATAATTTTTGGGGTAGCTTGCAGGTTGACCCTTAAATAGGAGCATTGTTTTACCTGTTGTTAGCTAGGTTGGTGTCTGTTCCGGGTGCGCATAAAAATAGTTCTTACTCATGGTTAAATCTTCATGCAAAGATGTTAATACTTTTAACCAGAAGTTAGGTTCTGCATCAGGGCCTGGGGTTTTCCAGTTAGAGGATTTTCTTAACTTTGTTTCAATCTTTCAGGCTGTTACTTCATCCCATTTCATATGCTGCACCTTTAAACTTCTTGTTTTTTCTTTTACTTCTTCTATCCATTTTTCATCTTTGTTGTACTCCACAGGATCTTTATAGATACTTCTCCGAAATGCATCTATTTCTTCTTTTTTCGGTGGTCTTTCAATTCCTTTTACCTTGTTTCCCAGTTCTCTATAAAACTTTTTTGGGTCATCAATAAATTGCTTATTTGTACTTTTCCTTTATGGTTATCTGTGTATCTTCTAAGTTTTTCCTCCTGTGCTGAAATTTTTAGCTTGTTATTTGTGATAGTGCATGATAGATCCTGGTCTGTTCTAATATTGTGCATTGCTTTTATCACATCTATCTTTCTTAGTATTTTTGTTGATCTGTCCCCTCTTCTATACTTTTCTAACAGTGACACTTCTTGTCTTAATTGCTTTATATTTTTCTCTATTCAATACTTCCATGATGGTATGTGATTTCTCCACTTCCTTTCCCTCACTACCCTGTATTCTTGTGGTAGAACTTTATCAGTTATTAATTTAGCTACACATTAATATATCCTGTTTAGTTCTATCACATGGATCTCTATGGATAGTCCTAATTACTGTGTTTATTTGTTTTATCAGACTTTTGGGGTTTTATTTACCTTCTGTAGTCTATTTCTTTCACTGAACTTAATGTATCTATCTGTGTCCATTAAATCAAGTAACTCTCCCCTTAGTTCATTTTCTTCCAGACGGAGGGTACATCCTTTGTTTTCCATTTCCTGTGGGCATTCTATAGAAAGTTCTATAGCATCTTTCTGTGGCAACTTTTCTTCAATTTCATCTTGTGCCATCAGTTGGTCTGTCATATGGGAACTCACTGGCCTATCACTCCTCAACATTGACTGCATCAGAGTTTCCACAGTTTCCTGTTCCTTCCCTTGCTGTCTAGCTTCAAGAGAATGTTTATACTGGTTTCTGTGGAAGGCTGCAAAATATCTTGATATGGCACCTGACCAATTGTTTCCCGTTCCACTGGTTTCCCCTTAATTTGGATATCCATTGTTCTATACTGTTGTGGTGCTTTCTATACAGGATTTTCTACACTGAATTTTTCACTTTGCAGGTGCTGCATAACCTCAATTTCTATTTATTTAACTTCTCCAATACTAACTTCCTTTTCTACTTTTCCCACAAGTCTTCTTATTTTTTAGAAAATATCAAGCTAGCAAGTACGACTAGTGCCCGGCAACCAAGCTTGTATGACCAGTGTAAAGAAAACAAGCCAGAACCACGAATGGATCAAAAACAGTTTTAATAGACTGAAACTAGACTGGTTTCAGCACTTGGCTTTCCTCAGTAGTTAGTTACATTCACAAAATAAAGTGCTCCATATATACCTTTCAAGGAAGGAATGACATCACTTCCTGTCATGAAAAAATTGTTAAACTGAAAAATCATAAAAAAGAAAAGATGCAATAACACAATAAATTACAGAAAGTGTTGTCCACCATAATATAATGCCAAAATGGTAATATTCATAAGACATTATAAGCAATAAACAAGATACATCCTTAGTATTAAGATGAAACTGCTATGTAGAGAAAAGAATTATCCAAAAAGGGATGGAAATAATAAATGACCAAAATTGACAATAAATCACATTTTGTCATAAAGTCCTGGTGTGAAAAGCCCACCAAGTTGGACTATCCATCATTACTCTTTCTTATTGATAATGAAATGGTAAATGACCAAAATTAACAATAAATCACATTTTATCATTAAGTCCTGGTGAGAAAAGCCCACCAAGTTTGACAATCCATCTTTTCTCTTTATTATTGAGAATGTCATGCCATCCTGTTTTAAAAGCCCGATTCCCAATAATGTGATCAATAATGGAGAATGAGAATTTGGCCGTGGGGTGCTTGATGGTGTGTCTGTATAATGCATTGGTTATTCTACAATTTCTGATGTCCCCCAAATGTTCCAATATCCTAATGTGAAATTGTCTTGATGTCTATCCAACATAAAAAGCCTGGCAGGTACAGGTGGCTAAATAAATAATCCAGTCTGAACTACAGTTTCCGAAAAATTGTATGTCATATATGTGACCAGTATTTTTGCTCGTAAAACTTTTGGTTTTGAAGATGTAACCACAGAAACTGCAATGACTACAGGGGTATGTACCTACTAGTTTGTCCCCTGTTAATGTCCTCTGAATTAAAGAGTCATCCCCCATGCCAGTTTTTTTATAATGTGAAAAGTGGGAACCAAGTGTTTTGCCCTTTCTAAATGAAAAGTAACAACGGTCGCCTAAGTACCCTTCCAAAAGAGGATGAGATTTGAGCATATTCCAATGTGTATTGATGATATTAATTAAATTGTGACTATTTCTGCCATATGTAGTAACAAATCTACATGTATCTGAGCTTTTTGGTGTTGTATGTTTTTTATATACTAACAGAGAATCCCTCAGTTTATTGTTACTCCATTGTGCGGCAGAGCTGATAGTGTTCCATCGATATCCTCTGGACAGAAATCTGTTGGCTAAATCATCATGATGTTTATTCAAATCTTGTTCTGAAGAACAGATTCTTTTTATCCGCAGAAACTGGGATTTCGGAATGTTCTTAATAATGTGTCTAGGATGGAGACTGTTGGCATGTAATAAAGTATTGTATTGTGGAAATTTACGATATACAGATGTTTTCAATGTATGGTCGGGTTGTCATTGTAAATGAACATCCAAAAAATGAATCTCATTCAAATCGTATTCTACAGTGAATTCGATCCCCCACATATTTCCATTTAGGTGTTCTATGAATTCCTGAAGGTAATCAGAACCCCCATTCCGCACTAGCCAACAGTCATCCAAATATCTCCTCCAGATGTCTATTTCAGGTAGATACACATTATGCAATTCATTATAAATGATGTGCTCCTCAATATATATCCCATATAAAGATCTGCATAAATTGGTGCAAATGAGGCCCCCATGGCCGTACCTTGTATTTGCCAATAACAATCTTGCTGGAAATAAAACACATTTTTAGTCAGAATGTGTTCCGCCATACATACGAGTAACGTGTTCAGTCCTGGAGGATAAATATTGGCTTTATTTAACCAAAATTCTAGAGCCATCAGTCTTGCCCAATGTGGTATGCTGGTATATAGGGACTTAACATCTAAAGTGCATAGTAGCCAATCCGGTTCAAGCTGAGATTCTGAAACAATCTGTAAGAATTCCGTGGTGTCCTGAATTCTGGCTCTGACACATGATAACAATGGTTTTAGAACGCATTATATTAAACCCACCCAGGTGGGGGGTTATGCCACCCCACACCCGCATAACCCCACCAACTAAATATACCAACTCTGGGATCGCACTACACTGAGGAAAGGGCAAAGTTCCCAATGTTGGCCAACTGTTCACGTTCCCTGTAAATCAATTCATTCATATGACACCTTGGTGATGTTCATCATGTTACCCTGCTGCAGTCATCACACTTGGGCTATCCTGTCGTCAGGCGGTCCCGCAGTCGGCCGGATTTCCAAAGTCTTGGTCCGACGTCGGTTGCTGTCGCCCCATCCTTGACGTCAGAGTGCCAGGGGTACATATATTGCAACCGATGCCATTTTCTTCAGTCTTTCTTGCCGCACGGTGCCCGAAGCAGAAGCAGTTCACAAGTGCCGGTCGGCCGACTCCTGAGATTGTCGAATTCGAATTTCAGACCCAAGTCTTCTATAAAGCTAAGTACCCCGTTAGGGAAACTTTTCTTGCCTCAGACCGATGTCAAAAAAAGTTAACAATTGTATTTCTTGTGGGAAGCAAATACCTCATAAGGATTTTCATTCTTATTGTATACCTTGCCTAGGCCCTGATCACTACGTCACTTCTTGTCGTTTTTGTGCTAGGTTTAATAAGCGTACTATTAAAAGATGATTTGATTTCGCACGACACTATTTTGGTAGAAAATTTAACTATAACATGTCGTCGGAGCTACCGACTACCGGTGTGCACAAAAAGCACAGGGACAAGGACCGACAGCCCAGGACTACGCCCGATTCCGAGGCATCGGTTGATCCGGTCTCCGGTTCTCCGGTTATCAATGAGGCTCCGACGCAGCCCCTGACTACCGCAGTCCTGGAACCCGAGACCGCTACTGAAATTTTGATGGAATGTACTAGGCCGACGCAGCCTTTTACTTCAGGCCCTTCTGACGATTTACCTTCCAAGGACGTCGGTGCTTTTGAAACGCCATCGGTCTCTGAAGGCATTTTCAGACCGACGACTCTTACAGTCAAAACGTTTTCTAAGTCGAAGACTCCTTCTAAACCAAAAAAGACTACACTTCAGTCTCCTGTTCAAGGGTCTATGCCTAAGAAACAGATGCTCAAAATGGCTGAAGATTTGATTTCTCTTATCAGGGGTTCTCAGCCTCCTCCTGACAAAAGGCCTAGACAAGAGGAAGATTCTGCTTCCTCTGAGCAGCTGTCTACTTCTTTGGATTCCTCTGAGGACCAAGACTATTCCTTCTCTCCTTATGAAGATTCTGATGCTGAGGACTCTATTCCCTCAGCTTCCTCTCCTGAAGACTACTCTTTTGGGCAAACTTTACACACTATGAGGGAACATTTTCACTGGGAAGGTCAGGATTACTCTGATTCCAAGAAAAGGCTCAGAGAGTTTCTTTTACTCCCCCAACACAGACCTCTAGCCATCCCTCCGGTTTTGGACATTGTGGATGATGTCTATTTAGAATCCAGTTTCAACCCAAACTCTCTATCTCCTGCTCCGGCCAAGCCTGACAGATACTACAGAGTACCTGATTCCCACAAATTTCTTTACAAAAGCCCAGTAGCTGACCCAGAGACTATCTCCCAGGGTCCCAAGGGGGCTAAGGCTTCCATGGCTAAAAACCCAGTATCTTCTGAAAGGGATTCAAGAGCACTAGCCAGGTGGGGGAAAAAGGTTTACACCTCAGCCACACTAGCTATGAGAGCACTAAATTGTCAGTTTCATATGCTTAAGTATCAGCAATTTCTGATCTCTCAGTTAAAACAAAATATAACCTCCCTCCTCAACAATCTGAATTGAAAGAAGTACAGGACTTGCTGCAAGCCACCGAGCAGGTGGGCAAACATACCTTACAATGTGGGTTTGATTCTTTGGAGGCCTCCTGCAGAGCAGCTGTCACTGGATCAGTTATACGTTGGCATGCCTGGTTAAAGGAACAAAGTGTACCTGATCATGTTAAAGCAAAACTACTAGATGCTCCTTTACAGCAGGATGTTCTTTTTGGAGTTAAAGCAGAAGAAGTTTTAAAGAAAATGGCAGATAAGTCGAAATCAATGCAGATAGTCAAAGATTTCCTGCAATTGCAACCCCCTCGCTTCAGCAGAAACTGGCCAACAAAAAAATGGTCCTTTCCAGCCACTGACAGACCTCAGAGGGGTAAATACAGGTGCCCAAGGGGCAGAGGATAACCACAAGCCCAGTATAAACCTCACCAATGGGGCACTCCAACCCAGAAGGGAGGAGAAGACAGGTCTCAACCCACCAGAAGGCAAACTCAATGACTTGCACCTCAGCTGGCCAAAGAAAGCTCTTTTGTCAGCCCCCTTGGGGGGAAAACTAGCACTATTTGCAGACAACTGGCACATGGTCACAAAGGACAAATGGGTCCTAGACATAATTTTGCGAGGATACAGATTCCACTTTCACACCTTGCCAATGAAAAGAGGAATGCCAAACCTGCCACAAAATCAAAGGGCAGATGCTCAAAAACAAATTACAGTTCTCATGGCCATGAGAGCCATTCAACAGGTACCAACTCAAGAGCAAGGCCAAGGATGTTACTCAAGGCTCTTTCTAGTACCCAGACAGAACAATGCTTGGAGACCAATTCTGGACCTTTCAATTCTAAACACTTACTTACAAGTTCCCAAATTCAAGATGCTAACACTACAGCAGCTACTTCCCATGTTGGGCAAGGAAGCATGGCTAGTAACGTTGGACCTCAAGGAGGCATACGTACATGTCCCTATCAGACAAAGTTGCAGAAGATACCTCCATTTCATTGCAGGTTCAACTCATTATCAATTCTCTGCACTGCCCTTTGGCTTATCTACTGCGCCCAGAGTTTTCACAAAATGCTGGCACCAGTAATTGCATACTGCAGACAAAGAGGAATTCAAATATATCCATACCTGGATGACTGCCTCATCCAAGCAGAAAGAAAAGACATTCTCTTACATCATCTGGCTTTTGTGAAGCCTCTACTAAATTGTCTAGGGTACACAGTAAATGAAAAGAAGTCAAAACTAGTACCCTCACAAAAAATGACATTTCTGGGTGCCAGCTTGGACACAACGGCCCAGAAGGCTTATCTTACACCAGACAAGCAACTACAACTGGCTCAATATTTCAAGACAATGGCAACAAAGACCCAATTAACTGGAAGAAAAATTCTGCAGGCTTTGGGCTTCATGGCATCTTGCATTCTGAAAATACCATTTGCAAAACTGCATATGAGAAAATTACAGTGGTACCTAAAAAGCGTATGGTCTCAACACAGCCACAGCTTGGACACAGTGACATCTCTCATTCCTTGCCTTCAACAGGAATTTCTATGGTGGGCACAGGCATGTCACCTCAACAAGGGTCAGCCTTTCACCTTGCCCCCAACCAGGCAAACTATCACAACAGATGGTTCAGACTATGCCTGGGGGGCACACATGGCAGGGCATTGCATTCAAGGCCTATGGACTGCAGAACAAAGAAAACTGCACATAAATCAAAAAGAGATGCTAGCTGTACAGAAAGCTCTGACAGCCTTCAAGGATCTACTACAACCAGGACAATTTGCAATAAAGACGGACAACACCACAGTAATGTGGTACATAAACAAACAAGGAGGCACACATTCCTACCCTCTTTGCAGGCAAGCAATAATTTTATGGAACACAGCTCTGGCCTACCAAGTCCAGTTACAAGCTCAATTCCTGCCAGGACAGAAAAACACATTGGCAGACGATCTAAGCAGAAATATCAAAGATCCCCACGAGTGGAAACTAGACCCACAAATATTTTCAATGATAACTCAAAAATGGGGCCTTTCAAATCTATACCTGTTTGCCAGTCCTCAAAACTACCAACTGACAACATTTTGTACAAGGGCATTCCACCATCAAGCTTGGAAAGTGGACGCTCTCTCCTTCAGTTGGAAAAACCTGACAGCATATGCCTTTCCTCCATTACCTCTTCTCACAAAGGTTCTTTTGAAGGTCAAAAAGGAGAAACCTCGACTGATTCTCATAGCCCCAGACTGGCCACACCAGCACTGGTACCCGCTACTGAAGAATATGGCTCACAGCCCACCATGGATATTGCCACAAATACCTCATTTACTCATGCAGCAAAACAAACAGATTCTACACAGCCAGCTCAAAACCTTAAACCTGGTTGCATGGCAAATCAATTAAGCATCCAACCAGCCCCTCTTTCACAAGCAGTTCTGGATGTTATTCTGGAAGCCAGGAGACCAAGTACCAGGAAGGCTTACCCGGACAAATGGAAAAGGTTTTGTGCCTGGAACCAAGCTAAAGGCCAAGACACAACTCAGGCTCACATGCCTCACATTCTACAGTATTTAGCTGAGATGTTGCACAAAGGACTTTCCTTCTCCTCAATTAAAATCCATGCTTTAGCTATTTCAGCTCACTACGACACAAATCCACCTTTATTTTCAAATCCTCTTCTAAGGCAGTTCCTCAGAGGGGCAAAGAACATTAGACCACCTAGAAGAGCTCCTACACCAACATGGGACCTCAACTTTGTTCTGGAAAAACTAACGCTACCTCCCTTTGAACCAGCTTTCTCTGCAGACCTTCAGTTCCTATCTTGGAAGACTGCCGTGCTCCTGGCAATAACTTCTGCTAGGAGAGTCTCAGAATTACAGGCACTTATGGCAGTGGAACCTTTCCTCATTTTTCATCAAGACAGAGTTTCTCTACGAACTAATCCTTCCTTCATGCCTAAGGTGGTTTCCAGTGTAGCTTTAAATCAAACCATCTACCTACCCACTTTCTTCCCCAATCCACAGAACACAGGTGAGAGACTCCTGCATTCCTTGGACATTCACAGGCAGCTTCGTTACTACTTGGATAAAACTAAGGCTTTCAGAAAAACTGACCAGCTCTTTGTATCCTATGCTACAGCTTCTCAAGGGAGGGCCATATCCAAGCAAACCATTTCTAAATGGATAGGCCATTGCATACAGTTCTGTTATACCCATCATGGGAAACCAGTTCCTCCCACCATTAGATACCACTCTACCAGGGCAACAGCTACCTCTACAGCCTTTCTCAGGGGGGGTTCCTACCAAGGAAATTTTAGAAGCTGCTACTTGGAGTTCTGTACACACCTTCACCAAACACTATCACTTACCTCTTTATTCTAAGTCCAGGGCGGGCTTCGCCACTGCAGTTCTGCAGGGCCTCATTGCCTCCACTAACCCTCTATAATACCTCCACCCTACCTTAGCTTTGGGACTCAACCCAAGTGTGATGACTGCAGCAGGGTAACACGATGAACATAGTACAGTTTTGTACCTACCATAAATGCAGATGTTCGAGTGTTCACCCTGCTGCAGTCCAGGTTACCCTCCCTCCAACCCCTCTGATCTACTGGCTAAATCTCTGCTATGCCTTACTGATGTATTTGCATATAGCTGAAGGGATTTTGTATTTGTACAGTGTTCACACCATTTGGTACTAATTTGGATCACCTTTTTGGGGGCACCTGACATCTGGGGCAAGAAAAACTGAAGAAAATGGCATTGGTTGCAATATATGTACCCCTGGCGCTCTGACGTCAGGGATGAGGCGACAGCAACCGACGTCAGACCAAGACTTTGGAAATCCAGCCGACTGCGGGACCACCTGACGACAGGATAGCCCAAGTGTGATGACTGCAGCAGGGTGAACACTCGAACATCTACATTTATGGTAGGTACAAAACTGTACTTTTTTGCGACTTCAGTGTTGTCATCTCAGTTATTTCAGATTGTGGTAAGTGGGATTTTGTTTTTTTCAAGTAGACCCATATATATATATATATATATATACACACACACACACACACACACACACACACACACACACACACACACACACACACACACACACACACACACACAGAAAAATGACACATGCTTGTAATCCTTGTAATTTTTAGATAAAATATTCCTGCACGACAAAAAATATACAGCAGTTAAAAAAACTTAATTCACATTCATTTTTGCCCCTTTCTTCTGTCAGCTATATGAACCACAGACCCTATATAGATCAGAATTTTTTTCTCTCTCCCTAGGTACCAATCTTAATCTATGAATTTGAAAGATGGCACTCAAAAACAGATAACAAAAGGTATAGCATGGAAAAACATTCTTCTGTTAAACAAAAATACACTGATTTAGGGTTTCCTAGTTTTCTTCAACCACCTCCTGTGGGAGCCTGACTTCTCCACTTCCCTCATCTTGTTGCAGAAGCATTCTGAAACTGTTAATGTTTAGTTTATTGCCTATGACTGATTATTTAGAAAGGCATATATTCCTTTATCTATGTATAGTTTTGTGTGTGTGTGTGTGTGTGTGTGTGTGTGTGTGTGTGTGTGTGTGTGTGTGTGTGTGTGTGTGTGTGTGTGTGTGTGTATACAGATTTTTGCATCACATTTTTGGTCTGTTTTTCATAAAATTGTGGTTTCTGGCAAATTAGTGGCAAATCATTAAAGACTGAAGTTAGAAAATAATGACAGACATTTGAGTTTCATATTTCATACCCTTCAGAAAATTCATACTAATGCAAGACCTACTTATCTTTCTAAGTTTATAAGAGCAATATTTAAAAATATTTAAAAATTGTCCTTATTTTTGGGCCTTTGTCCCACTTCTATTTATGGTTTTGTCCAGATTTCTTGCTCTGAGGTTGAGAGGTATGATAAATGTGTTAGAGCCATCACCGTCAGCCAGAGACATTTCAAATTTATGACATACTTGTTGCACCCCACTCCCCCATGTGTTGACTCTGGATGTATCCAAGCAAAGCAAGGAGCAGTTATGCAGTATAAGTGTGCAGAGTATCCCCCCATCCAAGGTAGACACAAATACTACAATGGCTTTTTCAACTGTCCTTGATTTTGCAGAATGTTATGGTTTTCTGTCATATTTTTATACTGTTGATTTATGCTTCTTATTATTCAGAAAATGCATGTTGTTGCAGTGCCTGTTGCTCTGTGTTTAAGTAGCAATGCTTTAATGACCATCAGGTAAGCTTCTCTGAGATTGTAAGATACAAGTAAGTTTTAATAAGTATACTGTTAAAGAATTACCAACAATGAAAGCCTTTTTGTTGTTGCCATGCAGAGAATATTTACATAACTAGATAACGTACGAGCCTTAGGTACTGAAATGCATATGACTGTATTTGTAATAAGGGACAGGATTACAGTATTTTCATTAGCTCATTACATTTGTTGGAGACTTACAGTCATCTTTGCAAGCTTTACCCGTAAACTAAACAGAATGCCAAGCTATCATGTGTGGTCCATAACCTGTGCAGTAACCCTTTGAGCAATTTATCTTGAGCTTGTTTCTTGTTTGCCGTCATTTTTTACTTTGATCATGTTTTCCCCTATGAAACAAGTAGATAGTTGTTGTCAGGCAGCTGGTCTTTTTTGGATAAGAAACATTTTTACAAATGGGCGGTATCACAGAGATCGTTACTTTCAGCATGTTACTTGGTGCTTTTATAAATCTGAATATAAATTATAATTAGAACTGTAGTACAAGGAGAAGTGGTTTGAGTTGAGTGCTGCTTGTTTTTTTATACTTGATTCCAGTAATGCATTTAAAAAGTAATTTATTTTTTCATGTCTTACATTTTTGTTTCCATCTAGATATTAAGTAAGCTGTCATGTAGCCAATGCATTGAAATTTGTTTTTTCTTCTACACTCTCATAATGATGGTTTGGTACACAGGGCAGCATATTTAATTAAAGTCTCAGTTTTTGTGGTTTTGTGCATAGCCCCACCCCTTTCTAGTTGGTCACACCCCTCCCTTTTGGCCCCACCCATTCAGCTGTCTCCTGCTGCCCCCCTTTGATTTGAAGTCACCAGCTGCCACTGGGTCTGACACCATGCTATGTTTTGGAAAGTAGTTTATTGGAGCTGAGATATTGTAGGAGTTGTGAGTGGATACACTTTTCAAGGATTTTTGAAAGTGGGGAGAGGATAGCTATGTGTCTGTAATTGTTAAAGTCAGTTGATGTATCCCCTTTGTGTAATGGAATAAAATAGGAATGTTTCCAAATCACAGGAACATATAGTTCAGATATGCACTTATTTACAAGTATAGAAATGGGGGAAACAGTGGCATAAGCAAAGATTTCCCATAACGTTTGTTACTACCTGATAATTTATGTCATGAATGGGGGACTGTCTAAATTTTCTGTAAGTGTGACTGCCCATTGAATGTCAGTCTATTGCCTACTGAGTGCTGAGAGTGCCTGTACAGTCACTGAGACTTGGTTTAAGGTTGCAGAGAGCACCCTATCTGTACAAGGCTACAATGCCTTTCACACGTTCAGACCCCAAAATGAGCATGAAAGAACCAAAGTTGGAGGTGTATCCATCTTCATTAAATCCCAAAACACCTCAAGACTTGTAAAACAGTACAACTCAAACTACTCCAGGTCCAATAACTGTAGGCAAAATAACCTACTACATCATTGCTATCTACAGGTCCCCCACCATGAACCAGGAAAAGCACACTGCCTACCTGGATTTGGTAAAGTCACTCATTATACAGCCAAACACCTTGGTCATGGGAGATGTCAACTATACTTCCAAAGGTTGGGCAACTTAGACAAGCACAAACATGATCACTCTGACGTTCCTAGACTTCGTTAATTCAAATGCCCTGGAACAATTGGTCTGCACCACCATGGGGGCACAAATGTCCTACAGCTAGTGCTCACCAACATGGAGAGGTTACTGCACTACCTCCTGTGTGTTGCTCTCCCTGGTAAGGTCAGACCAAAATCAGTTCCTCACAAAAAATAAGCCACCCTGGTGAACTGTAAGTGTAAATAAGTTACTCAAATACCCTCCACAGCTTGAACAAGCAAATCAGATATCTTGTGAAGTCCTGTAAGGCTACATATGAGACTAAATTAGCATCCCTAGCTAAAGACAATCATAAGGCATTCTTTAGCTATGTCTGAAACCTAAAAGGGAATGCCCAGCTGTATGCTGAACATATAGTGGATGATACCACTCACACTGAACCTGAGAAAATTGCCAACCTGCTAGTTGACAGATTTGGCAATAACTTCACCACCCTGTCCCCATCAGTCATACCCCAAAGCATTCCTGATACCAGTCCTCTACTGAGTATCTCCAAAGAACAGGTATTACAAACACTCTCTAAGGCCAAAAACATGGCCTCTGTGGGACCAAATAATATCCCAGGCTGCTTATAAACAATCTAAAACAAAACTTAGTGGAACTACTTGGCACTCTCTAACCACAGCTGAGCACTGGCTTTGTTCCGGCGGAGTGGAGAACAGCAACAGTAATCCCCTTGCACAAAGGGGGTCTATCAACAGACCATGGGAACTATCAACCCATAAGCCTAACCAGCCTTACCTGCAAGGCCATGGAAAGAATAATCATGGACCTTATCAACGAGGGCATAGATGACCTTCAAACGCTTGACCCGACCCAGTTTGGTTTCATCAAGGGTAGATTTTGCTTATTAAACTTGGTGGACCTCTTTGAGAATGTGACTAAAGCCTTGGATGAGAGCAAAGCAGTACATACCACCTATCTTGATTTGGCCAAGGCTTCTGACACAATTCCTCACTCAGGAAATATTGAGAAACTCTCCCAGCTGGGGATTAACCTATACATCACTAGGCAACCAACTGTCTCACGGACAGAATGCACACTGTCAAAGTTGTCCTGTGGCTTGCTAAGCTAGCAGATGACTGTAAACTGAGTGCAACATATTCCAGAAGGGACTGATGCAAATGACTGGTGCCAAAGTCATGGACTAAAACTAAATGAAAAAAAAAGCCTCATTATCCCCTTTGGTAAAGAAGTAGCCCCTTATAATTATGATATAGAAAGCACCCCTCTAAGTTCATACCCAGTGGTGTGAGACTTGGGAACACGGCTAGATAGCAATCTAAACATTGATCACCATGTGTCCATAGTGGTAAGGAAGGCCTTTCACATTGCGCATCTCATTGAAAACTAAGGAGGTTATAACTCCACTGTACTCAGCCCTTATCAAGCCACTAATTGAGTACAATGGTTGCTTTTGTATGTACCTCACCAGACACCTGCAGCAACTGGGGAGACCTCAGTGGTTTCTAACCAAGAGAATGCTGAGCTTCCAAAACATATCATACATGAAAAGACTGAAAGCCCTGTCACTGTACTCTGTATCATACAGGCTGCTGAATGGACAGGTGACCTGTGCCTGGTCTACAGAGCAGTCTCTGACCTTGCCGTAGACATTGTAAAGGGATTACAGTGGCTATCCTCTACTCAGCTGGGATGAAGCTAGTACTCAGGCTTTGGATGAATAGAGTGCCTAATGGTACTGCAAGTTCCTGCCTGAGTTCATGAAAGATGCAGCCTGGGATGTTATTGAGTCCCACGGAGGCTGTATTTATTTTTTGCCTTTGAGAGAGCAGTGATGACTTGTCCCCTAGATATAAGTAGAAGGGGGCAGGTACCGGGGATGTCCTGATTTACTTATGGGGGGGGGGGGGGGCAGATGGGTAAAGTTTTTGCTGAATCTCTCAGCCAGCAAGTTTGCTATATCTACAGCATTTATATATGTGATGTCCTTGACAACCAGCTCTGAACAGATCTGGGTGCTTCCTTTGAGGTTGTGGACATATGTGAAGAAGGCCTTATGACGGTCTCTAGTAGATGTGGCCAATTTGGACTCAAAGTTTGCTTTGGACGATTTCACTAGTGCTCTTATTAGCTTGTTCAGGCTAAGGAGACATTGCTTCCAATTGTTCACTTGCTCCTTCTTGGTCTTAGACAGCAAATTTTTTCCTTTTGTTATAGATTTTATTTATTGCAGATGTCCACCAGACAGGTTTACTCTTCCTTGCGGAGGATGATTTAGTCCTTTTGGGTATTCCTGATTCCATGCATCTGTATACATGCTTGTAAAGTGCTTTGGTGTAGTTTTGGATATAGGTGCCAGTTCCTAAAGAGGGGTAGGGAGCTGTGAAGCTGTTTATACCATCCCTCAGGAGGCTGTAATCAGCTTTGCTGAAGCTTTTATGTCTGATCCTAGCTGAGGTGGGGTGGGGGGGGTTGGTGGAGATGGTGACTTCGAAAGTGACCGCTTTGTGGTCTGATCTTACCAGGGAGGATGATACTAGTCCTGTTGTACCACTCTTCCATTTATGGAAAGCATATACAATTCAATGAAATAAGTACCTCCTGTATCCCTAATGTACTACTCTGAATTTAAGCACAACACTGTATATTTCAGCCACTAGTTACCTGTATATTACTGCAAATTCATTTCATCTAGTGCAGCACATAATCCATAACCTCTTTCCTAATGCCAACAAGTCCTTTGACTCCATCTTAGCATCCTCCAAACTTAGTAAGTTTCCCATCTGTGTACTGTTCTAAAGCCTTACTTTTCTCTCCACTCATTCAAGCACACTTCCCCATTGCTTCTATGTACAAGGTAATATAAAGACTTCACTCAGTTTTTGACTGTCAATATCTGCCAAAAACTACCAAGACAGGTAACTTAAGTCGACATAGTGGAGTGGTTAGAGTCTTGGCTTTACATGCAGGTATTCATGGTTTGTGTACCAAGATAGGCAACTTATAAACCAAGATAGTGTCATGGTCAAAATCCCAGCTTTGCATGCAGGTGTTCATGGTTTGAATACCACAATAAGCAACTTATAAGCTATGATAGTGTAGTGGTTAGGGTTCAGGCTTTCATGGAGTGAGTACCAAGACAAGCAACTTATAAGCCACGATAGTGTAGTGGTTAGAGTTCAGGCTTTCATGGTGTGAGTACCAAGACAAGCAACGTATAAGCTGTGCTAGTGTAGTGGTTAGAGTCCTGGCTTTACATGCAGGCGTTCATGTTTCGAGTACTAAAAGCTCAAACCTTGCATTATACATGTAATGCATTTGTTTTGCTCATTCCTTATTCTGCAATCTTTTCCTTTTCTAGGGTTGCCTCTGTGACTGACTTGATAATATTTACTGTCATTTCCCATCATATCTAAGGACTTTTTCTTTTCCTCTTCTCTACTTTCACTCTTCACTCCCTTCTACGTCTTTCTTTTTCATTTATTACCACTTACCCCCCCCCCTTTCACTGTCTCTGTACATCTATATATTGTTAGCCAGTAGGTTTTTCCTTTTCCTAATGCAGTCATCATGTTCTGACAAAAAACGTCACTCCCTTCCTCACCCTTTCTTTGGTGCACCCCAGACACTGGTACTGGCCTTCAATTATGTAACAGTTTCATATTATTTTTCCATGAGACTTGTAACTACAGTAATCCACTGTTACCACCTTATCTCTTCTCTGCCTCTGAGTACTTATTAGCATTGATAAGGCTCATCTTGTCTAAAGATTAATTTTATTTTCATTTGTGTATATATTTATTTTGTGCTGCATACAAGAGCTAGCAGGGAAATAAATTTTGTGTGTAAGCACACAGTATCAAATTTACTTCAGGACAAACCTTCAAAACTCATCGCTATATGTCTGCCAAATATTTATACTGGTTGATATTTACAGAACTGAGTGGCATGCCTCATTTAACATTGACGCAGTCAGTTCTGTTCTTTTTCACAAATGTCCTACAATCAGTTCCTAAATGAATGTGTACTATGCTGAGAAAAACACACTAGAAGAGAACATACAGTATACTGTTTCGGTGCACCTTATCTAAACAAGGAATCATCTGCAGATTCTTTTTTTTTTTTTTTTGTATCCTGTCTTGCTTTTATGACACAGATCACTGACAGCATATTAAATAGCAAATCTTTGTATATGTCATCATTGCCCTTTCAGTTTAAGCGACATATTTCAATTTCTCTAAGGGTAAAATCGCATTTCTGAGTCCATTGACTGAGGTAAACAGAAATCCATACACGAATACCATCATAAAAAAGTCATATGCTGGAGTGGTTTCTTATCCTCTGCAGATTTCTCAGATGTGGCACTTACTCAAGTGTCACAGAAAGTTTAGACTCACAGCTGTGCTTTACTGACTTGTGAAGTGGTGGTTAATGTTTGTTCTACTGCATCCCAGAAAATATAGATGTGGACATTTTATTGCCAGAATATAGCAGTGTATTAATGTTTGCTAACTTATGCCTTTATAAATAGACGTCATAGGTCTGATTGTTTTTCATTTGTTTACATTTTGAATTACTTATTCAATTGTTACCTTGTATGTACCTTTTGGACCAAGTCATAGCTAAAAAGAGTTCAAGATCCAGTCCTTTTACCTCCATCCTCACCAAAAGAAATCATAGAAATTAAATGTCTATTTCGGCTTCAGTATTTTACAGATTTCCACTCTTGTACCATTTTTTTCCTATACTTGCAATCACGTCTGGTAGATGCCGTGTCCACTGTTACTCTGGCCCTCAGATGATCACTTGGCTTTCAGTAACTGATACCCTTGACTGCTTTTTCAACATTAATGGACAGTGAATCAGTCGTCACTTATTGCTGGGAGCCAGTTGGGACCTGTTTCAAAGATATTTCAAAAGTACACCGAGTATAACATATGAAATGATTTTTCCTTTGCATTCATATCATGTTGCATTTTATGAACATACCCCTTCCTACTTACAGTAGCACTCAGATTTGGTTTGATCATGTCAAACCTGGTTCTGACATGCCTATTAAGGAATAACTCTACAAGTGACTAATCTATAGGAGGGTTAGGTGACATTATGCCCAGTAACTGAAATAAAGAGGATTTGTCTTCCACATTCAATACTGTTTGCAATAGTGTTAACTTGCAGCCTTAAATGTCTGAGCATTCATTTGTGTTAAACCATTGTTATCAGGCTGCCCAGTAGCAGAAGTGAAACTTACAACAGTTCTGGATCCAGAAAAGTAGAGAATGGCAGATTTTTGCAGTGCATCATGGTACTGCTGCTGTGCAGATCTAGAAGGTTATCAATGCATGCATAAAGAACGTAATTGTGATGTATTGCCATAGTATTACTGCCATGCTGAACAGTCACATGTAGATGTCCAGTGGCGGCTGGTGACTTCAAATCAAAGGGGGCTGCAGGAGACAGCTGAATGGGTGGGGTCAATGGGAATGGGTGTGGCCAACTAGAAAGGGGAGGAGCTATGCTCAAAACCACAAAACCTTTAATCAAATACGCTGCCCTGGGTGCCAAACCATCATTATGGGACTCCAATTAAGACAAAATGAAGTGTAGAAGAAAAAAATTTCAATCCATTGGCTGCATGACAGCTTACTTAATATCTAGATGGAAACAAAAAGGATGTGAGGCATGAAAAAATAAATAACTTTAAATACATTACTGGAATGCCAGTCAAAATCAAGTATAAGAAAAACAATCAGCACTTAATTCAAATCACTTCTCCTTGCACTCCAGCTCTAATTATAATTTATATTCAGCTTTATTAAAGTACCAAGTAACATGCTGAAAGTAGCAATCTCTGTGATACCCTCACTTGTAAAAATGTTTCTTATCCAAAAAAGACCTGCTGCCTGACAACTATCTACTTGTTTCATGGGGAAAACATGATCAAAGTAAAAAATGAAACACAAACAAGAAACAAGCTCAACATATATTGCTTAAAGGATTACTGCACAGGATATGGGCCATGCATGATAGATTGGCATTCTGTTTAGTTTGCAGGTAGAGGCTGTAATGAGCTTAACATAATCTAATCCTGGCCTTTATTACAAATACTGTCATATGCAATTCAATACCCAAGGCTTATACATTATCTAGTTATGTAAGTATTCTCTGAATGGCAACAACAAAAAGGCTTTCAATGTTGGCAATACTGCTTATTAAAACTTACTTGCATCTTACAAAATCAGACAAGCTTACCTGATGGTCATTATAGCACTGCTACTTAAACACAGGGCAAAAGGCACTTTCTGAATAATAATAAGCATATGTCAACAGTATAAAAATGACAGAAACCAGAACATTCTGCAAAATCAATGACAGATGAAAAGCCATTGTAGTACTTGTGTCTACCTTGGATGGGGGGATAGTCTGCACATTTACACTGCATAACTGCTCCTTGCCTTGCTTGGACACATCCAGAGTCACTACATGGGGGAGTGGGGTGCAACAAGTTTGTCACAATTTGAAATGTATCTGGCTGACTGCGATGGCCCTGACACATTTGTCATACCTCTCAACCACAGAGCAAGAAATCTGGACAAAGCCATACATAGAAGTGGGCCAAAGGGCCAAAGATAAGGACAATTTTTAAATATTGCTCTTATAAACTTAGAAGGATAATAGAATAGTAGGTCTTGCATTAGTATGAATTTTCTGAAAGGTACGAAATCTGAAACTCAAATGTCTTTCATTATTTTCTAACTTCAGTCTTTAATGATTTGCCACTAATTTGCCAAAAAAAACACCATTTTATGAAAAATGGACCAAAAATGTGATGCAAAAATATAAAATAGCCACACAATACAGCTGGGAACCTGTCAAAGAAGGGACACTTTTAATATTAGTACTGCTAACTTGAGCAGCTGACAAAAAATAATCTACATGCATTTCTGAAATAAAAGTAATCTATAACTGATTATTACAGTTATTTGTTAATTGTAAACCCTCCATGTTTTCTTCCAAAATTGCCATTTTGCAGAGGGATTATTAGGGGAAGAGCAACATTTTGAGCCAAAATCGGGGCAATTGAGAGGTTTGGATATGCCTAATTCTATAAAGCAATTTTATTTGCACGTACCTCTCAACCTGTTAATGCAGGAAATCTGGACAAGGCCAAATATATTGGGGGAACATACAAACACTACTAAAAATTGCTCTTGTATAAACTTAAGACAGTTGATAGAATAACATGTCTTTTTTAGCATGCATTTTTCTGAAGGTTATGAGGTAAAACTCAATTACTCCCAAAAGAAAACCCTTGAAAGTTAAACAATGGGTATACCACTACAGGAATACTTTTCAGCATAAGAGGTTTTATTTAAAAATGTAAGTTGTTAAATTTCAATGAAAGATGAGGTTATCTTCAGACAAGCATGTTTAGGGAAAATACTGTTGCCCTGTTAATTCCTGTGAAGAATTTATGTAATACTAGATAATGACATGTCATACTGAGCAAATAATAACATTCAAGAAGTACCCATGATAGTATGAGAACAACATTCCAAAAAAAAAAAAAATCTCTTGGACCTTCAGAATACAGCTGTCACTAAGGAATAGACAGACTATAGATAAAATATGCCACAAGGAGTCTATGTAGTACATATACAGTAAGGGTTGTGAATGATCTTTGAATATTATGGAGGTCAGCAGAAACAATGCCAGAAAGTTGCAGTCTGTATCATAAGTAGTTAAACAAAATGTGTATCATTAGTTTGATGCAGATTACACTGAATAGCAATATTTCAAATCACAAAACCCTGAAAGGACAGGGTTTCATCCAACCCAACAAAACCCTTAAACCACACTCAAAAGCACCAAAAAACTTGTACCTACTGGCACTGCTACTTATAAACAACAATTCTGACATCACAGGGCAGTGAGGGAAGGAGAAACTCCCTTATGACATAGGTAAAAACATACACCATTTATAACAAGTCAGTGTAAATGTAAGGAATATATTGATTCACTTTCACTAACAAAACACATCAGCCTGCAAATATTTAAACCCTTTGCAACATTCAACTGAAATACTTAAAATATATGCAGATATTAGACAGAAGTAAATCATTCTCAAAAATCCCCACTTAATTGAAACTGTAACCAAAGTCCCAAATGTCATAACCAGAAAATAAAAACAGACACAATGGACTGAATACAGAATCTGCAAATACAAAAAATGCTTCTAAAACATAAACTGGTTTTGTAGGGGGGTCCACCCCTTCACCCACGATGTGGGGGGTTACCCCCACACCCCCAGTCTCACATTATCCTCTAAATATATTACCTCTTAGATTGAATAAAATCAGAGAAAAAGAAAACCTAAGGAAAGAATGACCTCTACCCTTGGTATATATCACTAAAGAACCCATTATAGAACATTTAAGATGTTGCATCAAGACTTTGACAATACATTTCATTCTCCAACACTTCATTAAAAAAACAGGATACAATATGGGTGCTTATGAGATATCTGCCATCTCCCATGTTTTTTATCCCTCCCTTTATATCTTCTTAACTCTGTTTATATCTTTTTCTCTCTCAGGTAGGACCTTCATTCTATAAAAAGTGTATTTTTTTCATAATTTACATGTGTATGTGTTCAGCATTTTCAGAGACAAGAACTTTCTTTTCTTAGTTATTAATTGCATCATTCCTGAAGTTCAATAATTTTAATAATTTTAATATATTTCTTGAGGTGTATCTTACAAAAAAAAACAGTGCATTGAAGGAATATGCTGTAGCACTGCTGCAGTAGTTTAGAGTCAAGAAAAAAAAGCCAAGTCAAGTACCTATAAATCAGATTTCTTCTTTAGTAAGCAGCAAACTGTCACCTAAAAGGGCAAAGACTATAATGTTGCCTATTGAAATGTAAACAACAGAACAAAAGAGAGTGGTCCTTTAAGTTCTCCTCACTGGGTTCCTACCTGAAAACTTGCTCTAAATAAGTGGTATCAATTAAAATTAAATCACACAGACTTAGTTTCCCTTTTGATATTGAAAGCAGAGATACAGAAAAATGCAGCATCCGTGACATTCCAAGATCAAGGCAAATAAGGATAATACCTCTATATACAGGCAATCTAATCACTCAACAGGAATGGTCCATGCAATGTAAGGATTCTAGTAGTTGCATGTCTCCCCAGGGTCTTATTCCAAAGGTACCTTTGTAGATCTCATTACTTACATTTGTTACTATACTCTGTACTGAAACTTATCGCCTATGCTTCTACACAGTGTGGACATTCATTGGAGACAGTCCAGTACCCCTCATCTTCTGTAGCACTAAATTAAGTGACTAAAAGGATTTAATGCTTCTGCAGCATCATAGTGATACCAGGAAAAGCATGAACCTTCAGAGGATAAAATGATTGGCGGGGGCATATAGTTTCAAAGAGACAGTTTGCTTTATTTTACTAATTCAGACAGCACATGATTTTTATGACAAAGCCATCGAAAATTTTAGGCCATAAAAGTCTTTTCTCTCTGGAGATTTTTTTCACAAAACAGATTCTGCAATCTTTTCTACAGACGTTGTAGCAAGTTACTTCCATTGTATTTGAAGTGAACTGTGAGATCTATAAAAATCGTCTTTAAGTTGTCATGTTATTCATGAATCTGAGACAATTCTTAAAGGAATGTCTTTGCACAAGTGACAACAGCATGCTATTTTGCTATGTTTGCATTTGCTACATGCCTTACAAGGTGAATGAAGCTAATAGTAAGTTGGTACTCAGCAGTCCTCTTTAAATCTTAACTAGGCAGACATTATATATAGAGCATGAATGTATAGCACAAATACAGTAGTTTTATAATCTGCCAATGATGAATATGTCAGAGCACAACAAAAAGTTGGTCTCATCCATGTATCTGTCTTGTGCTTATCATATTCTGTGGACCATTCTTTTCTGTTTTTCTCAAGATCTTTCAAAAAAAAAAAGAATCTCAATTATATCAGTAAACCACAATGCCATAATACCATAACAAAAAAGAAAAATGAAACTTGCACACACAGACACACACACACACACACACACACACACACACACACACACACACACACACACACACACACACACACACACAGCCTTCACCTACCAGCCCAAACTCCAACGACACACACAGCCTTCATCACCTACCAGCCCAAACTCCAGCGACACACAGCCTTCACCTACCAACCCAAACTCCAGTGACACACACACACACACACACACACACACACACACACACCCACACACACACACACACACACACACACACACACACACACACACACACACACACACACACACACACACACACACACACACACACACACACACACACACTGCCTTCACCTACCAGCCCAAACTCCAGCAACACACACAGCCTACACACAGCCTTCTATTCTGCACCCATCCTTCACTCTGTACTCTCTTCTTCTTCTTTCTTCTTCTTCCTTCTTCTTTCTTCTGCTCTTCTTCCGCTGTCCAAACGACAATAAATCCACCAAAAAATACCGTCGATTCCGAAACAGAAATGAAAAAAAAATACGATTCCTCCTAAGCCAAACTGAACTGACTGATTCTCGCTCTCTTCCCAGCACATAAAGACCAGGAAGAGAGCGACAACCAATCAGCAGCATTTAGGCTTTAGCCCAGCAGGCACGTCATGACTGACATGCCTGCGGATGTCGCAGTCCGAGCCCCTTCCAAGTCTATGCGGTTTGGAACCGCTGCCGCATAGACTTCTGGGCATCACAATGATGCCTTATGTGCTCCTCCAGGCTGCAAAGAAAACAAAAAAAAAAAAAAAAAAAAGCTGTTTACAACCATGGTAAGTGCGCCAATGCAAGATACTTTCGAGTCGCGGACTCGAAATTTAAACTAAAAAAAAATGATTTCTTTTTTTTTTTTGCATTAAATTAAAAAATAAAAACAAGACCAAAACAACTGAGGGGGCTGCAAACCGGCAGTCCGATGCCACGAGCCGCCCCTGTAGATGTCATGTTTTACAGCACAGAACTGTAAATATTAATTATATTCAGGTAAGGTGGGAACATTGTTCTTATTCTATTAGCTTGGCTACTTCACTCACTGTCTCTTGTCCCTAGTGCTATATATAGTTCATCCTACCTTAGAGCAGGTATAAGATGAACATTATGTGATCTGAATTTAAAAAAAAAACACAGTGAGAAAGGTTCACCACCATTATATTTGTGCAACTATTATTGCAGACGATGCTTGTAGAAAGCAGGAAAGATTACAATCTCAAAATTGACCAGTGCACCTGTAAAACAATAACTCAATAACAAACAAATTTTATGATAGGAAAGGGAAATGCTTTTATAGCATGGAAATGTAAAATACTTGAAGGGGTAAGTTAATATGAATAGCTTCCTGCTTACTGTCTAATCTTTCGAGTAGAAAGGAATAGAAAAACACTGTGGCAGTGTCTGTCAATACTTGCAAGTCCAGTATTCAACTCCCCAGTGTTTGAGATGCAGAGGGAGTCAAATGCTGCAGCTTGCTGTTTGGGATAGTAAGTTCTTGAAGAGCTAAGTTCACCTGAAGAGCCTGTTTACAATTTGTCATTGCGGGTGGAGATCCCATTTCTACCGCATGACCATTATGAGACAGGTATGTTTTACCCCACTAAGAATGTGTTGCAATAGTAATACTGCTCAGTACGAGAGGAACCACAGGTTCAGATATTTGGTGTATGCGCTTGGCTGAGTAGTCAATGGTACAAAACTACCATCTGTGCTATTATGACCAAATGCCTCTAATTCAGAATCCTGACTAAACATAATAATACCATAGTGCTGCAGATCTCCAGTAGGTGAGGGAGAACTTGTCTCAGGGTCAGTGAGGAATGACGCTCATCAGTGGGTTGGAGGGCAGAGCGAAGGGGGCTGTCTCTCTTCAGCAATGCTCCACACATTCATTAGGAACTTGCTGCTAAACAATTCATAGATGATGATTCCGGGTCAGGGTTTTATATGTAGCAGAGCAGTAAAAATCTGCATTCAACTGAAAGTCAGCCCTCAAACTAAGCTTTTGTACTAAAATTAGGAAAGATAGTAAAACAAAAGGAGAAAAAAGAGAAACATTCCCATAGACTACCCCTTCTCTGGAGCAGGCTTTCCATTCATGTGAAGGAGAGTTCTTCACTAATCCAGTTCAAGCATGACTTGGACCAGTGAATGGGGAATCAGAAATTTACCCTATGTGTCTAGTAGACAAAGACAAGATGTACATGCTTGACCACCCATGTCCAAGCCTACATATACTACTTAAAATGAGACTGGGGTATCAGTACTTGGCAGATATATTTGGGAATTATGGTTAGGCTTAAAATGCCCCCTTGAGGTCATTAATCTAGTAATCACTTATGAACCTAGGGACCTATAACTCAACTGTTGTCTGTGAATATCTCCAGCAATCTTGCTTTCAGCAGAAGCTGTTCTTAATGCTGAGAGGGCCAAATGCCCTATTTTGATTTCATGGAATATGAAGCACACCTGGGGAGACAAATTCCACCTAATGAGCATACTCACATTCTGCCATTCCTGATTGTGGAGCATTTGGCACATTCATTCTTCATGCATGAAATATTATCTGTGACTATCCTCAACAGTCCTGGATTCAACATAAAATTGGTCTAAATGCTTACAAAGCTAAACTACTTTGCATGGAATATTAAGTCCTGTCTGAAGAGAGAAATATGAATGGCAAATGGTCATACCTTGTGAGGGAAATACATTGATGACCATTTCAGAGCCGTTTCAAGATCAAATGTGGCCCTAGGCAGGGTAATGGCTCAGGGACCCCATCCACAGTCCCATCCCCCACAGCCATTCCAGTGTCCCATTACTTGGCTATTTTTCCTCAGTTACCATAAGCACTGTTGAAAACTCTCAGTGTGCATACTGTTTTTTACTTTACTTTTACAAAGATGATATAGTTAACCACCACAAAAACATGTGACTACTTGTATCTTCCATTTTCTTTAGACTTATCAAAAGCCTTTGACATGGTAATCCATAGTATTCTTCTCCAAACTCTATCTACCCTAAACTTTAGCTCCTCCACTATATCATGGTTCAATAGCTACTTATCTGTTCATCAGCAAGCAGTCCTATGGCAGGACCAGCTGTCCCCCCTGCTACCAGTATCCATAGGAGTCCCTCAAGGATCCATCCTTGGCCCACTATTGTTCTCACTGTTTACCACCAAATCTCTTCTTCCTCACTCACAGCATCAGTAGTACACTACACAAATGACACCACCCTTATAAGTGCTGCCCCCACCTTAAACGAACTGCAAACCCTAACCCAGAATAATTTTACTCTAGCTGAAACATGGCTCACTAACATCAAACATATTCTTAACCCCCAAAACACTCAACTAATTCTTTTTAGCCTTGGCCGAGCTCCCCCCCATAACATTAGTTTCACCATTCACTCCAAAGATAAGATTCAAATCACTCCAACTGCACACACTAAACTGCTAGGTGTAGAAATAGACAATAACCTCAAATTTGATATCCATATAGCACAAACCATCAAGAAAGTTAACAAAAAGCTAGGACTCCTCTATAGGAACAAACAGTTTATCACAAAACAAAACAAAGTTACTATTGCAAGAACTCATCTCTTAGCCATCCTTCTCTATGCCTCCTCCATCCTTAATAATCTCCGCCAAACTGATCTGAACAAAGTGGAATCTTGTTATAACAAGATTGCCAAATTTGCTACTGAAGCCTCATACAAATCCCACCACTGTCTTGCCCTTAACCAGCTCAATTGGCTCGAGTTATCTCAACTACTCCTACTCAATCAACTCTCAATAGCACATAAACTCTACTACCTTCTGGAAAAAAACCCTGCACTCCAATATATAATAAACCCCCACAGTCCCACTAGAGCCTTAAGATCTAGTTGCCAGAACCTCATAAACATCATCAGATACAAAAATGACACTGGCAAATCTCTTTGCTTGCACTGTTGCCAGAATCTGGAACTCACTACCTAACCAAATAACCTCTACTACCTTTTATTTATTTATTTTTGTTTTACATTTGTTGACCGGGCTAGTCCAACTGGATATATTTCCATTTTCAGCAGAGGGCCGGGGAGAAAAGCTCCACATTTAAACAAAAGGAAATACATTTTAAGCACAAATATCATAATACACATTATTACCTATTTCTAAACAAGAATAGTAAGAGTATGAGCAGGGAAAGAGAAATGAAAGAAAGTTATCAAAAGAAAGAAAAGGAAGTTGACTTTCTAGGGAATAAGTAACATCATGATGAACATACTAACATGTTTTCATACCAGGAAGAGAGAGTAAAGATCAAGGAAAGAGAAGCAGCAAAAGTGAGAGAGCAAAAATAAGGAGACAAATACTTGTTTGAAAGAGATTTGTAGCCATAAGGAGGAAAGATGAAGAGGAGGAGTTTAAAGAGGTAGAGAAAGAAAGGTGAAGAGAGGAAGCAGGATGGAGAGTAAAGTATGGAGAGAAAGATGGATTAGATGAAGCAAATTTCAATTAAAAAACTCCTGAAAACCCACTTTTCAAGCAATTGGCTTTGTTCATGCTACTCCCCAGGCTAATTCTTACCACTACTTTGTTCAATGATTCTACTAAAGGTCCCCTGATTCCTTTCTCTGTAAAGTTTAAATCTCAACATTCTGCAAAAATCTGGACAGTTGACAGGTATGCTACCTACCTATCTGTTACACTTAAGACACACACACACACACACACACACACACACACACACACACACACACACACACACACACACACACACACACACACACACACACACACACACCTATTTCCTGCCTTCTTACACATGCAAACACATATCTACCATCCTAGTACACACACAAACACACACACACACACACACACACACACACACACACACACACACACACACACACACACACACACACACACACACACCCCTCCCTTTTACACACACCCATACCTCCCTCTTACACACACAGATACACTTACCTCCCTCTTACACACACACACACACACACACACACACACACACACACACACACACACACACACACACACACACACACACACACATGAGAATTGAACGGGAGAACCTCTTGCTGTGAGGTGACAATGCTACCATTGCACCACTGTGGCTACAGACGAGGAACAAACTAAAAATATGAAGCAAAAATCTGGACATTCTACAAAAATTTGGAGATTTGAAAGACAACTCCCTCCCTGTTTTTCACACACACACACACACACACACACACACACACACACACACACACACACACACACACACACACACACACACATTTGCCTCTCACTTGTCCATTCGTGGTCCACATTTCAAAAGTCTTCTGGCATTCAAATTCCATACAATGGAAGACAAAGACGTAAACATCAGGTTGCACAAATGCAGAAGAAGAAAACAGGTCGCACACACCTGTTGCAGCTGTGTGGCCGGACGCAAAGAACATTTGACATTCTTCTTAAAGAAGAATGCCCTTATTTAAAAAAAAATATTTTTTTAATTAAAAAAAATAAATCTCCCAGCCAGCGGTTCCCTCCCAGCCAGCAGGGACCCTCTCCCAGCAAGTGGCCCCTAGGCGACTGCCTTGGTTGCTTAGTGCTGGATCCAGCTCTGGACCATTTCTGCATTTAGCAGTTGTACTGTTCTTCCTGTAAAGTACCAAACGTGCTTTCTAAATTCATGATGGAATCAAACATTTGCTGCAGAAAACACCAAAATTCACACTAACCAATATGTCAAGTGCTTATGACATTGAATTTAAAATCAGCATACATCATGGATGCTTCCAGACAAATGTCATGACTGCTGAATAATAAATAGTGATACCTCTCTGGGTACACAGAATCAGTAAGCTGTTAAGGCAATCCTTTCCCATTGTGCTATCAGTTTAAGTTACAATTAGCTTCATGTCAGAGTTTGCCCTTTCTATTCCAGCTATGTTAACTGAGGTTAAAAAAGAATACTTGGGGAAATGAATTACGTTTGGAAGCATAATAGCATTTGTTTCTCTAAATGTGCTTCCTAATTCTGCAGGTAAAGTGCTTGTCACAGTCTTTGCTCTTGTTCACAGGTAGGTAATGATAGTGATTCAGCCCAAAGAAAACTTTCAACTCCTGCTTTTCATTTTAGTTACATGTTGAAAATTAGCTGGCAATAAGGAGAGGCGAGGACTTGTACTACCTACACACAATCAAATAGTACAAAACAAAGAAGCAAATACAAAATAGATTCAAGAAGGAAACTTCTAGAATATATTACTTACATAATAGAGCATAAACCAACAATAAAGTAACAGAATGTCTATCTGTGAAAGAAGTAGTCATTGACTAATAACCTTAGTAATGTACTATGGGTTGACAGTAAGGAGCCATCAGTAAACTGCTTGAAGTGGAGAATACAGTAGCAGTCTGCATATGTAAATGCAATGCAAGGCAGTTGGTAAATAGGAATGTATATACTTGTATGCATGGGGGAAGGTGCACTGAGTGGTAGTACTGTCACTGTAAGACAGTTCTTTTTTTAAACAAAAGACAGATTATACCCAAGAGATGTATGTTAAAGTTCATGTCTCCCTTTTACATCAGTTTGTCTACATTTTTTTCTTTAGTGTTTTAATTACTTAACAATAGTAGAATAATTCACAGTGATTTGGTAGTTGGAACCACACTCTAGCAGACCTCATCATGGCATTACTCAGTGTGGAATCCCAGCCACATGTATTGGCCGAAGACATAACAGCAATTTGACACTGGCAGGTTTAATGAATTTAATGAAGTCTGTGGCTCTGGATGTTCAACAAATTAAAGTTGCCATCGCTAATCATGAAATCCATTTAAACAATATTTAACAGGCTCTCACATAACAGCAAAATGGCCTGCTTGAACAAAGTGCAGCTATAGCTAATTATTTACAGGGCATTTAAGATTTGTGGATAAATGGCCCGAACACAATACGGTCAAAGAGAGGGAAAACTGGGTTAGGTGCAACAATATTCAAATAATTGGTTAGCCAGAATTTCTAGAGGGTAATCACCCGAAGCAGGAGATAAAAAGAGGTTTTGGCTATAGGTTATGCAACTGTTATAGAAGGGGTACATACAACCATAAGAACAGCAAATACCCAGACATTTTATCATTACATTCTTAGATTATAATGACAAAGAGAATATGCTGAAGAGAACAAAGAAATGAGTACCTCCTTAGCTGGGTATAATGTATCAATTGCCATGAATTATAGCAGTTCCCACTACATGAAGAGGAAAACTATGGTGCCATTTTTATGGCCATGTAGACAACTTGGTTTCATGTTTTTGATTACACCTTCCTGTGCTGTTGGTCATAAACAATGGCTCTCAGTCTTATTCTTTCAACTCTCCAGCTGAACTGAATGCATTCTCCAAAACAAAGGCATCATTCCCAGACAGATCTACACAGAGGCAACTGAAGCCTTACCAAATGCTGCTGGGTGGGACAAGAATGCACAGCTCTTCCTTCTTCTGGCATGACATAAGTGAACTCCTTGACAAAACTGTAAAGGGTAAAGAATCTAGATCTGCGCAGTATTTATCATTACCTCCAAAAAAAAAAAAATCCAGTAAAGGAGGGTCTGTTAAAATGTTCTGTGCCAATCTACATTATATTTGACCCACTCATAGAAGATGACCAGAAATGGAATGCTTAGATGATTTGGGGCCAGACAGTGAACCTGCAGAGACATTGGGCAGATTCCAAAGAAGTAAGGAATATACTTGTGACAACCATGTCTGCTTGTTTGCTAACTTGTCACATATAATGCTCTAACTTGTTGATTTTTTTTTGTCCTCTGCTATCGAATTATACTCTGGTAGGGAGTTGTATTACTTCAGCAGGATAATACTGGAGTCCTAAAGGGGTATTTGCTGAAATCTTTGATAAAATGGATTAATGGATTTGTGATAATGATTTTATAAGTGTGGACAACAGTATCAGATTGCATTATAACTGTGACTGAAGTTTTTTATCTGATGTTTTTGGGGGGTATAGAAAATAATTAACCACTGGCTTCTGTCTTGAAACTGCTTACACAGGATAGTAAGAATTAATAATTTTTCTTCAGTTTTATCTGACCATTCCACAGTATAGATAGAGGTATTTTTTAAAGTAAGCAAAAGTACTCATTCCTATAGTTTGATTCTTTGCTTCTTAAATAGCAGAGACATTTTCAGGAAATGCAGACATGAATCAAGGGTTACTGAAAGAGAAGACGGAAAGGAGAAATTGATTCTGTTGTACAGTGGGATTGGTTTAAGACCAAATTAAACGGATTTCTTACCAGGTTAAAAGCAAATTTGGTAAAGAAATATGATAAAGATATTAAGGAAACAGAAACAAAAATAGCTGAGATGAAAAATGTCCTAAAATCCAAAACATCAGTTTGTAAACTCAAGCTTTTAACAAATTATATTATAGAATCAAGACTTTTCTATAAGCAAAAATCAATGCTAATGGTAAATGAAAAGTGGAAGAGGATGGAATTATTTTACTGGGCTAAGGGTCTCACTTGTCAGAAATTGTTAGCTCGTAGATGTACAGAGAGATACAGAGAAATCTCTATTTGTATAAAAGCAGAGACAGGACAATTATAAATAAACTTGTTGAAATTAACAGCTTGCTTCCCTGTGAATATAGACTACATACACAGTTACATGCAAGCCAGGAGTCCACAATTCTGTTTGATTTTCTAGATAGTTTGAGTTACCTCACATTACAAAGGAGAATAAGCAGCAACTGCAGCAACCTATATTCACCAAAGATATATTGGTAGTGATTGAAAGCATTACCACAGGCAATGTCCCTGGAACTGATCGGCTTTACAGGGGATTAAGATCTAGAATTGGATCACAAGTTAATGACCTACTGTGCAGATGTAATCAGACAGGAAGTCTTTCCCTCCAAATATATGCCTGCAAAGGTGATAATATTACCAAAACCTAATGAATATTCATATAATGTAGCAAACTATAGGCACATCTTGCTTTTACAGATTTATAGATGGAAATAAAGATATCTGCAAACGTGCTACTTATTAGACTAGAGGGTATCCTTTATCATGCAATTGCACAAAATCATTAAGGATTTATTAGAGGGAGAAAAGGCAATCAAAATTTTGTTAGGTTATAGCTGAACATTCCAACCTGGGCAGCTTCTAAAGATATTATTTTGGCAACACTGCTGATTGACTTCAAGAAAGTCTTTGTCTCATTGAAATAGTCTTTTTGTTGAAAATTGTGTATAAGATGGATTCCCCAGTATCTTTATTTACTTATGGCAATCTGTATATGCTAACTTGAAAGCTGCTTGTCTTTCTACCAAAACGATATCAGAAAGCTTTTAGTTATAAAGGGACACAATAGGGTTGCCTACTACACTATGTTATTTCTCTTAGTGGCCCTCACAGCAGATTTTTCAATGAGAAAGTATGTTGTTAAAGAACCTTTTAGAATTTGTGGAAAACAACTAGCGCTTTCTTACTGGTTTACAGATGACTGATTGATCTGGCTGTCAAACCCTAAAGGGAGAAATGATTTAGTACTCTTACCCCTTATCAATTTGCTATATTTTCAGGGTTAACACTTAACATGAAAAATCCCTGTTCGATCTTTCAATTAGACTTCCTGTGGCTAATTATTTAAAGTGAATAATTTTCCCTTCCTAGTGGTACATAAAGCAATATACCTCAGAATGAAGATATTAATCCACAAGGAAAAATGATTGAACTCAGTCCCTCCCATGACATTCATCATGTTTGATGTGACATGGTCACTTGGAATAAACAGTAGAGTTCAAACAGTTAAACTGTAAGATTGCTAAAAATGATTTTTATATTGCCATCAATAAACTGCTTGAGAAAGTCCAAAGTATTCTTTTGTTTGGAATTCAGATGCTCTTAGAATTTGAAGTAAAAATATTTTTTCGTAAGGATAAAGGATATGTAGGCCTCCCTTCATTCAAGAATTATGGAATAGTTTGTATGAGCAATATATTTTGGTGAGCTAAGACATACCTAAGCCAGTCTTGTACAACATTGTACTAATAATGATGAACATTAGCAATTCAAATACTAGACTTACTGTGCAAAACAAACCGTGGAGTCTAGAAGGAATGGATAAGTGGATAAATCACAAAAGGGTGGGAGTCCAAGAAAAATATACAGACATGTACTTTAAATATGAAATTTTGGGGGCCTCATCTTATCAAACCAGATGGTAAGAGTTGTTTTGGGAAAATTTGTTATCTGTAGGAATTATGACAACTAAAGGCATGTGCGATATCGATTATCATAAAATGTTTAATAATTTAAAGTAATGCTTGTTTTACTGAAAGTTCTTTGGTAGCAGTACTTAAAATTACAATATACAGTTGGAAACTATTTCAGGAAATCATGTTAAAATAGTTGGCTTGCATGCTTAATTGATGACACTAAACTGGGTCCAGGCAGGACAGTTAGTATAGTATCAGGTATCAAACCACTTTATAAGCTTTGGTAGGTAACAGTATACAGCTTTTAGATTCTTATATATGAAATGAGAATATATAATTACTTCCTGCATCCTAGAACATGAATGGCATCAGAGTCTCTTTCCTTCTATTCAAGAGATAACCCAGAACTTTCAGGCTTTACATTCTTCAAGTTAACATATATGTGGCAAAGGTCACTAGAAACATTGGCTAAAAGAAGATGGGGGGGGGACCAAAGCTTTTGGAAGTGCATATTTAAGAACAGTGATTATTTGCATGTGGTCTGGGAATATCCAGGGGCCTCTCATGTGCAGCTCATATTAATCTACCTAACAGACATGATGCTAAATTTTGGTTAATAGATACTAAGCCAGTGGATTTGATAATCACTAACTTTATTTACTGCTGGTTCATAAATACAATTACTCTGACACTGATAGTCATTTTTCAGTAGCTGGAAATATATTCCTTTCTGCTGACTGCAATAACCAAATTCAAAGGCTTAGCTACAGGTTTAGATAGATATGAAGCTCTGGCATGAATAATTGTCATTTTCTTCTGCTTTGTTTAGACATACCAGATATATAAAGGTTCTCCTATTCAACAATATAAAACTAGCAATATATTCAAGAGTTTTATTGATGGAAATTGTGTTAAGCTCTTGTTAATTGAAATTTCTTAATACATGAATAACGTGTATACAAATTAGCAAGTTTTGATATTTTCAGTTTATGTGATTATGTGTTATACTCCTTGCTTATGTGGTTCATATTGAAATTGGCTTGGCTTTACTTATTGGTCTACTTTTCAAGAAAGATATTTATTTGAAAAAATATCACTGACGTTGCCTTATATTTTTGCCCTGTCACTTATAAAATGTTTGATTTTCTGATAAATCACAGAGGAATGTGTCAGTAATGCTAAACATTAGAGTTGTGTGCTTTTTATTGTTCAAAAATGTGCATTGATGCAAAACCTGTTGTTCTAGTAACTTTTTTGTGAATTAGAATAACTATTGAAAAATCATAACTGATTTTGGACATTTGTCCCCATTATTTTGGGCTTTGTTCAGAATTCTTGAACAAAGAAGTTTAGAGGTGATAGAACAGAAACTGAGATCCCACTTGGAGTAATGCTGTAATTAACATTATGGGAACAGAGAGAACAAGAGAAGAACGATTCATAATCAATGGTTCTGCTATAATGCCCAAAGCAAAAATGAAAACTACATACAAAATATAAAACCATAAGTATAAAATATTTTCCAGTGGTAATGAGAGAAAATGCCTAGTCCTACAGCAGCTAAAGGCAATGGGTGATTGGCATGTGAAGCCTCTGATACCTATTTTATTTAGAATAACTGCACAATCCCTGAAGTAATTGAGACCACTAAATGGTTTGGTGTACCCTGACAGCAGGAGCGGCCTTAGATCAACTAGTGCCCTAGGCAAAGGGCACAACAGCACCCCTCACCACACCACCCAGTGCCCCCATCCTGGTCTACCTACACCAAATAAATACTGGTAAAGTGCCCACACTAAAGCGGCGCCCTAGGCGGCTGCTTAGTTGCCCTATGCCTAAGGCTGGCTATGCCTGAGAGGTACCTAGCATACTGGCATTCTACAGTAAAACATGATGCTTCAACAGATTTGCAAGTCCATTTGCATCTATGATGCTTTTTGCATCCCAAGTATTTTCCTGGTTTATGACAGTGCTGAACATACAATTTAAGACTGCTTCATAAAGTTCAGGGAAGTCTTCAGACATGGTCTGTCTCTTGAACCACCAGGTTTCATACAGCAGCTTTATTTTTTTCTCCCTGTTTAATACACTCTTATGTTCAGTTTCAGACGTGCCTGTTCCAAGTCCTTTTGTTGTTTTGTGTGGAATTTGAAAAGCAGTCTACATTATTTAACATCATTTAACATACAGGCAATATGACTTATTTGACAGCCTTTAAGAATTGTAAGATTTAACTGGTGACTTTACAGAGGTAATGGATAGCGTGAGGTATCCTTTACTAGAAGAGGGCAGCACACCAGTCTGTGCCCTTGCCACATTTCCTCCACCTTCATGTCCGTAAGCTTTGCAGTTTTTAATGTGTAATGTAAGACCATTTAACATCCAATTAACTTGTTCCATATGTCTGCATCAGTCTCAGGTTCACAGCTAATGAATTAAAAAAAAGAGATGTTCTCTGTCTTGCAGGTATGAAAGAACAACTCCAAGCTGCTGTCAGATGCTGCTGTCTATACTTTCATCAGCCTGATTTGAGTAATATGGTCCAGGTGAGCACTGAAAGATTATATTTATATTTTACTACTGACTATGCTGCTTCATACAGTCTAATAGCTCATTTGGAGCAATTTTTGGAACTGAAGGTTGAATTTTTTTGGCATGTCTCCAAATTTGTTTTAAATTCCATATCACCAACCACACAATACATAAGTCAAAGAGTGCTTTAAATTTTCCTTTGCTAACAACACTTTCTGAAGTGGAATTATCTCTGTACCCATGAAGTATAGCATATGTCTCCCTCAGAAGTCCACATACTCGGGGGGGGGGGGGGCGTGGCCAAGGATGAACACAGGATAACAGCAGATTTCTTCAGCTCCACCAATTTCATTACACTGACAGGAATTAATTACTTAAAAAATTAATTTTTGAAGTAATTTTCTTTCTAAATATGTTTGTTTTATATAGTTCATGAACTATATCTAAAAAAGAAAGGAAATTTTAACAATATTCCTGTCAGAAATCACATTGGAAATTTTCCTGTCAGTTTATCAGTCTGAAATGAGTTCCAGTAAGACAAATTCTCAAGACTCCAGCATCAAGAAAGAACTTCAGTCTCTGATAACTATAATCCAGCAATTACTGCTAAGATGGATAAAATGGATACTAAAATTGATACCTTCATAGAAAAAACTACAAAACAAATAGACTTGTTACATATAGACCTGCAACAACAGAAGATCCAGATGACAGGCATAGAAGAAACTGTGAATGACATGGAAAATAGAATCCAAGAAGAGGAAATCAACATTGAGTTTCTGCTGAAACAAAATACACATTTACAAACAAAGCTGGATGACTTGGAAAATAGATCTAGGCGCAATAACATTAGGATTTTTGGACTGCCAGAAAATATTGAAGGTAACAATATTACTTCTTTTTTAACAACATGGCTCCCTAAAACTTTAGACTTACCAGAAGCATTCTCTTTTGGTATCGAAAGAGCACATAGATCTATAGCTAATACTAACTCTAACAAAACTATCCTAGATCAGTTATAGTTAGATTTCTATCATCTTTTGATAAAGAGATGGTTCTTAAATCTGCTTGGGCTAAAGCTCCTGTTAAGATTAATGAGACAACTGTGCGTTTTGACAATGACTATTCTTCCTTGGTAATAGCTAAAAGAAAAGTTTTTCTGCCACTAATAAGGGAGCTTAAAAAAGCACAGTTTAAAACATACCTTCTGTTTCCTGCCAAGCTAAAAATCTTCCTTCCTGATGGTCCTAAAATTTTTGATGACTTCGACTCTGCTTTACTGTTTATCAAAAAAAATAAGATTTTGGATAAAATAGAGGAAATGGAATGGGCTAGTCCTTCATTAAAGAGACTGGCAACTGAAACTTCGTGGAAGACTTCAGAGAAGAAGAAGTAGAGACTAAAGAACAAATGATTTGTTCTATGTTTTTTTTCTTTTTTTCTCTCATCATTTTACTTCAATATTAATCTTTTTAAATATAGTTCCTGCATTTCCAGAAAGCCACAAATGTTCTGAAAAAGATTTAATCAAAGTTATTCTCTGTGTGCAAAGAAATGTTTTGTTTCATAACCAGTCAAAATATCTGAGGAACTAATAACAAGCTATTATTCAATTTGTTTCTCTTTCTGAAAAAGAGAAGTAAGGTCAGTGATTTGATACATTTTTTTTTCTCCTTTTCTTCTTTTCTTTGTTTAAACAATGACATTCTATTTAGATTATGTAGTGGGTAAAGGGTGGGGGGGGCAGGGAGAGAAGAGTAATAAAAATATGATAAATGGAATAACATATTTATTCCCTGTAAAAAGTTTATATGTTCTTCAAATGCTATTCCTAATTATACTTTCTTGATCATACTGCTTATGCTTGTTTGTAAATAATCTGTCATGCTTTAACTAATAATAATTAGAACTAAATAATAGTAAATATGTTTTATTTTTAACTCTATTAATATAAACAGTAAGTAATATTCCATTGTATATACTTCTTATAGCTTTCTCTTACATTTTTTATTTCTGCTTTACACTCTTTTTATTTTCTACTCTTTTTCTTTTCATTATTCTTTCTCTTTATTTTTTCTCATATTAATATATAGAAATGCTTTTGATCATATAGACACAGTAAATAATAAGATTTGCATAAAAATTGAGTTGGGACAAAAATATTGAGTTTTATTACTTATTAATAACTTTGGGCTTAATTTCACTTACATAGAGGCTGTAATAACCTGTAAAATACATTGCGAAGGTTTTGTCATGTTTAGATGCATTTACACTGCTAAATGAATGTTTGTCACTAGTTTTTAACAAGTTTCCCGCCAAAATGTTAAGGGAGACAATCTGGGATGTGGGCTACCTCATGAACAGTGTCCTTGAGCTGTTTCAAAAGCTTCAACTCTCAGAATTCTCACAGAGAAGCTGAAAGCAGTCAATCTGACCTTTGACCCAGATATCACACTGACACATCACAAATTCAGGAAGAACACTCTACCAGGACTTAGAACTGATGCAAATGCGACTATGTGAAGGAAAATGAACTCTTTGACATTTAAATGTGAGTTATTTTATATAATTACTTAAATATCTATGTTATAATTCATAAAATATGTCAGTTATAATGATTTTAAATGATGCAGTTTCTTGTAGTAAGTAAATGTCTTATTTTAAAAGGCATAGAAAATGAAACATTTATTCAAGTGTTTTTGAAAATCTACTTGACTGCTGCATACTAATCTGTGTTAAAAACTTATGTTCCAAACATATACATTACTATAACTCATTTAATTCATCTGATTGACAAGCATAAATAACTTTATAACTCTATACTGGAAGAAATTGTCATGTGATATATTTTAAAGCAGTAGTATAGGCATACAAAATACAGATTTTTTTTTACAATAATGCAAGTGTTTCTGAGAATTTGCATAACTATGCAGTATGATTTATAACAATTTCTATAAATATAATATTTTATTCTATTGACAATAATGAGTATGAGTAAAATGCTCATATACAAGCAATTCAAGTTTTTTGAAGCTGTTGACTGCATTTACATGACAGAAAACAGATGCATCTTAATATATGTAATGTCTGAACCATATTAGCCAAAGTTTTTGATTTAAATGAATGTTAGAACTTATTTTTACATACTTTGAATAAATTAATATGTAAATATGCCTTCCTTTTTTCTCTCTTTCTTTCACTCTCTCCCTTTCACGTCTTTTATTTCTCTCTCTCCTCTTGGTTCCTAATATCAAGTTTATTTGAATGCTATTTGAATACAAGTGTATTATATTACATAAATGTATATAGTAGTATGAATAGTTTTTAAAAAAAGTTTATTTTAGTTTATATGATGCTGTTTTATCAAATGTGTAGTCTTGTCTTGCTAGATAATTGAATTGAAAGCTGTTAATTTAAGTTAAATATAACCAGTATTAAATTGATAAGGTGGTAGCTGAGGTACTGCTGCTTAGGGTAGGGGGTTAACTTGAGTGGTAAATACTACTCTAAGTTGGAGTTTTAACTCCAGGCTGGATGCAAGGTTTAATCCTTACATTATTTTCACTTGTTCATTGTTATATGTATATAGTTTTGACATCCACAATATATTTTGTACACTCATTGTCACTACAAACAAAATTGAATCCTATACAAAATCCCATAAAAGATTCAATAAATACAGCTATATTTAAAGGTACACCTAAAGGAGGAGATGTAACATTACTTATGTTGTTATTTGTTATTTTGATCATAAGATTCTTAAGTTTTAAAAATGCCAAATGACATCTTTAAAAGGAATTTCTTTAAACATTAATGGATTGAATAATCCATGTAAAAGGGCAAGCCTAATAAGATACATTAATTTACATAAGGCCAACTTAGTCTTCCTGCAAGAAACCCATCTCTTGAAAAAAGATATTGATAAACTAGCCACAAACAAATATACAGTATTGGTTAGTTCAGAGCATACTCAGAAAAAAAGAGGAGTGGCTATTTTAAGGAATAAAAGTATGCCCATTCCTAAAACCATTAAGTCTTATCAGGATGACAAAGGAATGTTTTGTATGGTTACAATACAAATTAATGGGAAGACTTACACTTTAATTAATGTATATTGGATACCTGGAATTGGTATTAATACAGTGAAACATCATATTGATAAGATCATATCATTCTCTATAGGAGATATTATTTTAGCTGGTGACTTTAATTGTATACTACATGAAAGTGATACTACCACTATAGGAAAAAGAAGAATTACATCTAATGCAAAACATTTAAATGATTTTGCTAATTCTTATCATTTGAATGATATTAATAATCAGATAGATTCAAAATCATTACCATACACCTTTTTTTCTAACAGATACAAAACTTATTCAAAAATAGATAGGGTCTTTATTTCTAACCAGATGGTAACAGATTTAATTAATTCCAAAATCATTTCATGTCCTATATCTGATCATAATTCAATTGTTTTTGAATTCATGATAAAAAATACTCATAATGTTCAGATCAAAAGGATACCAGCATACTTAACTCAACTAAGACTATAAAGAATATATACTTTCAGAAGTACAACATTTTCTAGACATAAATAATACTCCTGAAGTCTCCATTGTCTATGTTTGGGATGCCTTAAAATCATATATATATGGACAAAGTATAAGATGGTATAATAATAAAAGGAAATCTTGGGATAAGGAATTGTTAGATATTCAAAGTAAATTAGACTCTTCTAAACATAATTATAAAGAAAATATTATGGATAAGAAAGTCATTGAAGAAATAAACAAACTAAATGAGAAATACAAAGAAATTTTAACTCATAGAGTTAAAATAACTCTAGAGAAATACAAGTTTTTGTCTTACTCAATAAGCCCCAAATACTTACATAGACTTAAAAATAAAACAAAAAGGTTGAATAAACAAAACCATATCAAAGAAATCTTTTCTCTAAGGAAAAAGAAGAATGTTTCTAGTCTACCAGAAATACTAGATGAATTTAGAAATCACTTTCACAATATTAACAATAATAACATTAACATGGAACCTAAAGATAAAACAAAGGAGTTTATAACCACAAACATGAATAAAAAGCATAATAAACAACAGATTAAACTATTGGACAAAAGTATTTCATATACAGAGGTTATTACACAAATAAATAAGCTTAAATCAAACAAAGCACCGGGTAATGATGGTATTATACCAGAGATATATAAAATCCTTTCTAAAAGTACATATTCATTAATACATAAGGTTTTTATTTTGGCCCAAACTGAGTTAATAACCCCCCCATCTTGGCAATATACATTTATTTTGCCAATTTTAAAACCTAATAAAGATCCAACTAGATGTACTTCATATCGGCCCATCTCATTACTTAATGTTGATTATAAAATGTTTATGAGTATTTTTGCTGATAGATTGAAGACAATCATTCCCGGCATTATAGATATAGATCAGACGGGCTTCATTGTAAATAGAAATACTTTTGATAATATAAGAAGAACTTTAACATTAATTGATTTTGCAAATAGGAAAAAGAAAGATTTAACACTTATTAGTCTTGATATAAGTTCAGCATTTGATTCAGTAAGTTGGGACTATCTGTTTACCTTACTGAAGTGCACAAACTTCTCAGATGCATTTGTAAATCTAATTGAGCATTTATACAAAGGGACGTTGGCTTATATTAAGGTTGGAACATATGTTTCACAAAAAATACCCATTCTTAAAGGTACAAAACAAGGATGTCCACTTTCTCCACTATTATTCACTTTAGTAATGGAGCCTTGGGCTAATTTGATCAGAAACAGTACTGACATAGAGGGTTTTGAAATAGATGAAAATACAACATCCAAAATCCAACTTTTTGCAGATGATGTTCTAATTACATCAGCAGGATCTAATTATTCTATGCAGTCTCTATTTGATAAAATGATGAATTTTAAAAGTATTTCTGGTTTAATATTCAGTGAAGAAAAAAACTAAAATACTACCTATATATACATGAAAAAATATTCTCATTAGTGATTTTACTAAATATGTACCCAATTCAGGTCAGATAACTTATTTAGGTATAATACTATCTAAAGATATTAAATCTATTATATATAATAATTATAATACCGGTTTTCTTAATATACAAAATCTTTTTAATACCTGGAATAATATGTTTTTTTACTATGGAGGAGAGACTTACAATTATTAAAATGATAATATTCCCCAAGATTTTATACTTAATACAATCAATAATACTTCCACCTACAAAAATAATTATCAAGAAACTGAATACACTAATGTTAAATTTCCTATGGGAACCTAATAGACCTAGGATTGCATTAAAGAAACATACTAATAGCTGGTCTCAAGGGGTATTTCTTTTCCAGACTTTAATTTATATACTATCTCTTCTATTGTAAAAGTTATTACTTTATTAATAGATCAGTCATATGTCACAAAATGGAAAGATTATTGGGAGCTAATTAGTATGCACTTCATGAAAATCTCCTTAACACATAAAAATATGATTGTAAATAACTCCATGTTATGGTTACTAAAGGAATTTTGTACTTCACCTATTACACCTAAACATATGGTTTGTTACCCATTAAATATTATTATTAGCTATCGTAACTTTATATTCATGCACCCCAAGTATAGGGAATGGAATTTTATTATATTCCCTATAATGTATACTCAGGGTATGCTTTTGTCATCTACTTCTGAAGGAACTCATTTAGCTATAGATAATGATCTAAAGTACTGGTATCAGTTGATATCTGATAATAAAGTTAAAAATCTAGATTTCTTAAAACAAGAATTTGATCTAAGAGAAACTTGCTGGTTAGAGGTTCAGACCTTTAGACAACATCTCATTGATAGAGTAGATTTAATGTCTATAACAGTTAAAGAATCTATTCCAACACTGATTGATTACTTGATATTAAATTTACAACATAAAGTTTCTGATAAAGGTAAACTTTCATACATACATAAAATTATCAGACAAGAAACTTTTTACAGTGTAGATACATACTGGAATTATTTCACTTCTATTAATGGGGACCCACCAAATCAACAAGATAAACAATATATATTGGAATCTGCCTATAGAACTACGTCTTCCATTGTCTGGAGACTTTATACATGGAAATTTTTACATAGATCTTTTTATACACCTTTGATGATGAATAAAATAAATAATAAAGATAATCTATGTAAGAGATGTAATGCAGAAATTAATGCTGACTGGCCTCATATGTTTTATGACTGTATAAAATTGAAAGAATGCTGGAAGTCAGTTAATGAATTTTTGCAGGCTCTTTTTACAGATAATTTCATTATTTCTAAATCTCTTATATTATTCAACACACCTGTACCTCAAAGTGTTAAAAAGGTTAAGCTTCCCTTGTTATGGTCTATTCTAGCAGTGGCTAGGAAAATAATAACCAGAAATTGGATTTCAGATACACCTCCTTCGTTCAATGAATTTAAAAATGTTATGAATATAGTGTGCCATATGGAAATAAACACAATTAGGTCAAGAACAACTAGAAAAACATCTTATTATATTGTATGGGATAATTTACAAAATTTGTTAAAAAATCCTAATTTCAATAGCATGGTATTTTAGTTTAATTAATTGATCTGATTGTAGTGGATGTCTTTGTAAATACTTTAGTTGTTTTGTTGAATGTTATAATCATATCTATTTTTAATTACTTGTATAAAATTGTTATGATATTTCTCTTGTATGTTAAAACAATAAACCTGTTTTGAAAAAAAAAAGAAGTCCACATACTCAGAATGGATGTTAATAAAAGTCTGCTTTTTGTACTCTGTTTTTGTGTAGATATTGACATTGCCGCATTCACTCTCAGATCAGGAGTCCTGCTTATTGCAATACATCCATGGAGCTTTGCCTCAGACTTCCAGTGATATTCCTAGCCAGAATATTTCAGGACATCTACTTTTGCATGCTTCTGCTCGGTGTGTAACAGGTCAACAAGATGTTCTGATCGCGGATGCAGACCACACAGTATAGACCATCCAGTTTGGTAGTGTAAGAAATGGCCATATAGACTGACACTGCCAAAGACAAGTACCTGTTCTTCTTCTCTTGTCAGTGAAGGCCTTCTGATAATGAAGAAGTATTCTGTGTTTTTTTTTATGTTTAATCAAAGTTAACTATGCGGCATCCATTATGTTACATTTTGATGCATTCTCCCTTATATTGAGCATTGCATTATTGTCACTACTGGCAGCATTTTCATTCACCGACAATGGAAAATCATGGCATTTTGGGAATGTGCTTTCCTGCTGAACATTCTGTGAATCAGTTGAATGTACATTTCTATAGTTGCTGCTATTACCACACCTTAAAAAGAAATAAAAGCATGTAAAAATTAAACCAGGATGTCAGTTAGTAAAATAAACTGCACACAAATGAGCAGCACCTCAGAGTGGCATAACTGTAAACACACACCCACACACACACACACTCACACACACACACACACACACACACACACACACACACACACACACACACACACACACACACACACACACACACACACACACACACACTTTGTATATATGAATACTGTGTGTGTGTGTGTGTGTGTGTGTGTCTGTGTGCATCTATCTATATATTTGTGTGTATGTGCAGGTGCAAGCACATAATCATATATGTAAACTGTCAAATATACACCTTTGGATATATAAAATGTGTAGGTACAAAATGAAAATATATGTTTATATGCTGATCTATATTTCGACATTTAAATTCACAGTATCCACAACAAAATTTAAATCCACAGTATCCACAACAAAACACACACTGCCACACACTCGCAGGAACCAACACAAAAGAAGAAGCAGGTCAAAAACTATGATAAACAATGTTGTAGTTACAGACTGGCCAGTGGGTTGGAATATGGTGTGCTGTTTGACCAAAAGAGTGTGACTGAAAAGGGAGCAATGGCATTTAGCAATATAAGAAATGCACATTGTACAACATGAAGCAAGTCAAACAGTTTTACTGTTACAGATGGGTAAAGGGGAGAGATATAGTATGCTTCTTGAGCTAAACAAAGTTAGGAAGAAAGGGAGTAGCAGACACACACACACACACACACACACACACACACACACACACACACACACATCAGTGCTTAGCACACAACACTAATACAAACTGATCAACGTGCACGAGTACAACAGAATCCACTGGTTAGGTGAAATAATGAGTACTATAATTATAAAACACAATTTATTTTAAAAATCAATAAAATTCAAAGGTTTAGCACTTTCATCTAATATAACTTAGATTTCATCAGAACACAGTCCTTACAAATCCATTCATTTTTATACATCATTCAAACTAATTAGTACACCAATCACATAACAGCTCAACAAACAAGTAAAAAATAAGAGTCTGCAAATTCCATTTCAAAATAATAGTGAACGTAGTACATGAAACACAACTAATGCCTCAAAAATTAAACCCATCTTTATAAATATATATATATATATATATATATATATATATATATATATATATATATATATATATATGAACCTCTCTAACATAAATCATACTTTATTCTGTAATATAGGTTTAATCAAGATGTATTCATTAATACCTGGTGGTGAAATGGCATTCAATAGTATTTGCCATCTGACTTCTTTCTCCCCCAGAGTATACTTAATACTCCCACCCCGTTGTGATACCTTCACCAACTCTAATATTGCAAACTTAAAAGTACTACAATTGGAACTGTCTCGCACATGTCTAAATAGGGCATTATTTTCATCCCTTTTCTTTATTGCATACAAATGCTCATATATCCTGTTCTTTAATTTTCTCCCTGTTTGTCCTACATAAAAACTAGGACAGGAAGTACACAGGGCCAGATATATGACATTCTTGGTGTCACAGTTACCACGACAAAAGTGCAAGACATTTTTACCTATATTGAGTAACTGCACATCATGGTCTTCCATAATAGCCTTACATTGATTGCAATGACCGCACTTCCGGGTACCTGTCTGTTGTCCTTTTGTACTCGCTACATTGTATTCAAATTTGCTCTTAAGATTATAACCCACACTATTTACAAACATAGGTTCATTGCCAACTAAAGCAAATATTGTATCATCACCCTTTAAAATATTCCAATTTCTCTTAATAATATGTTTTATATCCTCAGTATAATTACTAAAAGGTCAAATACATGCCATATGAAAATCCCTAGCATTTCCTTGACTATTAGTTATGCCTATATTATCTATACCCACTCCTAATAAAGGTTTGAATTTGATTCCCCACATTTTACTAACATACTCTGTAGCATCCTTGATCACATAATCAGGATATCCCCTCTGTTTAAACATATTTCCTACTGTATTCAACTCCATCACCATCTCATTGTAATCGGAAGTCATTCTAGCAGCACGAATACACTGACCATTAACTATATTATTTTTTAACCTCACAGGATGACAACTATTGTATTCCAAGTATGTATTACTGAATGTCTCCTTCCTATATATATATTTGATTTAAAACCATTAGATGTTAAGGTAATATAAGTATCCAGATAGGCTATACCTTCCATACTATATTTATGTGTGAAACTCAAATAGGAGGTAGATGTATTAATATATTGAATAAAATCTGGGATAATAGTATTATCCCCCTCCCATACAATAAATACATCGTCCAAAAACCATACATATCTTTTAATGTACTGCATGTATCGGCTGCTGAAAATTACTTCATACTCCCAGTCTAAAAGGACCATATTAGCATAAATTGGGGCACATGCCGTGCCCATGGCAACCCCCTTACTTTGTCTAAAATATTCCCCCTCATAATAGATAGTTATAGTCAAGTACTAAACTCATAAATTCCTCTAACTTGATTTTATCCCAAGTATATTCAGTGCATCTGAAGATGCTGTTAATGACCTTTCCATACCCTCTTCCCTTGGGATACAGGTGAAGAGGTCCTTCACATCTATAGTGACCAAAGTTAAATTTGGTTGCCAAATAGAATGGGTTAATCTAGCTAAAAAATCCCATGAGTCCTTTACTATATGATTGGTGATGGTGTATATTGGATTTAACCTAGTGTCAATAACTTTCCCAAAGGGTAAAGTTTTGGACCTACTACCTGATATGATAGGTCTGAATGGGGAATGCAGCATATTCTTATGAATCTTCGGGATACCTATTATGGTTGCTATAACAGGGTACTTAACCTTTAAGTACTGATATAATTCCTGATCAATCCTATTTTCTATCAATAACTCTTCCAAATGGGCATCAATTCTTCCATATGCAATGTTTACTTCATTAATGGATGAAACTTCATATTGATCTGCATCATGTAATATAACTTGTGTTTCATTCTTATAATCAGTGGATTCATACAAAACAACTCCACCGCCTTTATCAGGTTGCATAATCCTAATATTAGGGTCACCACACAATTCACACATGAGTTGAAACTCCTCCTTACTCATGTTATATTTTATAAAATATGAACCCTTATGCCCATATCTATACATTTCATCCAATACTACCTTTTCAAAGATGCCCAAGGTCGGATGTAGTTGTGGGGTAAATAGGCTTTTCCTATACAACAAAGTCGACATTCCATTATTCTTACTACCATTAAAATATACTGATAAATTTAACTTCCTCAAATACAACTTAAATTGTATGACATTATCAACTAAATTAAATTTACTTCTAGGGATAAATTTCATTCCTTTCCTAAACAGGGCAAAATGTGTATCAGTTATATTCAAAGATGTATAATTATAAATAAAAAAAATATTCTGTCCATATTGGACCTCATTGTACTTCACAATGGGTTGTATAAGTTGAACTACCAATGGCCCCTGTGGTTCATATGTTGTGGTGGCTGTTGATTCCACCGAACATTGGTATTCCTGTCCTGCACTTCCTCCCAATTGTACCCCTGTCTTAAAAAAGGTCTATATGTATTTTATGCATTTTCGTCAAAGAGTTTTACTGTTACAGATGGGTTAAAGGGGAGAGATATAATGTGCTTCTTGAGCTAAACAAAGTTAGGAAGAAAGGGAGTAGCACACACAAACACACACACACACACACACACACACACACACACACACACACACACACACACACACACACACACACACACACACACACACACACACACACACACACACACACAGTGTTCTGCATTCTCAAAGGTGCCAAGGTTCCATAAAAAACAGCAATGAAGACATTGTTGCAATTTCTTTATACAACATGCAGATTAATGGCAGATAGCAAGGTAGTGGAAGCTGCAGGATTGAAACCAGGTGTATCAGCTCAGGGCCTTTGTATCAGTATTCACCACGTAGCCTATCTTCTTGTTTAATATGCGTAGTATGTCAGTCTGTGCCTCTCTTCCTCTTATGCTTGGTAAAAGAAATGTTTTTACAAGTATTAGGTGAACTAGAAAAAGTGACCCAAAGAGAATCAGGGTTGTTCTGGTTCATGCTGAATACAAAATAATCTGGTTTATTACAGCAACAACTTTTTATTGGAGACATACTATAAGTGTAATAAAAATATTTCATGCAATAATACACTTATGTTTGTGAAATCTGTGGTGAAGGGTGTCCTTTCCCAAGCCAAAAACAGGATAAAAGAATTTATAAAGCATATCTGATTATAGCAGCAACGACCACAAAAAGAATACCAGTGAGAAACAGCTCAACTTTCATGAATTTAATACAAAAATATATTACACTTCTCTTAGCGCCTCGGCCAACAGCCTTTACAGAGTAGAAAAAACATAAAGGACATTCAAAGTAATATATATAGTAAAAAAAGAAGAAACCAATTAATGCATCTGAACAATCAATTAATTATTCAATTATAAAACTATCATTTAACCTTTTAAAGTTACACTGATTATATAAAACTGTGCCAGTTACATTCCTTATTTAGTCCATAGGGACTTAGGGTATTGTATTTCATAATCAACAAAGACTCCTTTTGTCTTAACACATTTTTTTGAATAGTAACATTATTAAAACGTAATGGTACATGTTCTAAAACAGAAACCTTCATGCATTCTAAACTACCATCATGTTCATTATTAAAATGTTCTGCAATGGGACTGTTCATCTTTTGTTTTTCACATCTCTTATATGTTCCTTTATTCTCTGAGATAAAGTGCGTTTGGTTTCGCCAATATAATATTTCTTACATGAGCAGAAGATGACATAAATTACCCCAGTACTAAGACATGAGTATTTTGCTCTGTTTGTAAATTTTTTTCCATTAATTTCTCTTATTTCTTTATTTATGAAGGGACATATAGAACATTTATTACATAAAAAAGTGCCTACTTCATTAATATTAATTAATATGGGGTTTTGCTTTTCTTTATATACACTATGAACCAAAAAATCTTGTATATTTCTTCCTCTTTTGTATGATATCACCAATTCTACATTCTTTAGTGAAATAATTTCTTTTCTAACAAAATCCCAATATTGTTTTATTATATTATTAATCATAGGGGAAAAATTAGTATATTTAGTTACAAAAAATAATTTATCTTCACTCTGTACTTTATTGTTATATTGTCCTATATTGTATTTATTCTTAAATTTTTTATCACTAAACACTTCATTATAGCTATTCATAACATTTAATTTATTATAGCCTCTATCAATAAACAAATTAGCTGCTTTCAAAGCTTCATTAGCTGCTAAACATACATCACTACTTAATCTTTTTATTCTAATGAATTCCCCATAGGGGATGGCTTTCAATGTGTGTATCGGATGACAACTAGTGCCACACATTTTCCAATTCATCTCATTGAATTTCCTATGTATATTTGTAATAATTTTATTACCATTACATCCAGTTAACGAGATATCCAAAAAATTAATTTTGTCTCCTATACAGGTGTCATCAAATTTGATACCAAAGTCATTATTATTTAAATCATTAATAAATGTAACTGATGAACCATGTCCCCCCTTGCATATAAAAATTAAATCATCAATAAATCTATAGTACCCAATGACATATTTCCTAAAAAAAGGATGACTATATATGTACTTATTTTCAAAAGGCCCATAAATAAATTGGCATAAGCTGGGCAAATGCAGCCCCCATCGCTGTTCCTTTAAGCTGTCGGTATAAAGTGCCATTAAATTCAAAAATATTATGGGTTAAGCAAAATTCTATTAGTTCTACCATAAAATGTGTTTTAGGGTTATCACCCATAAATGTTACTATAGCTTCTAAACCAAATTTGTGTATTATACTCGTATATAGGCTTACTACATCTGTAGTAATAAAGTACATATGTTCTAGCCATATAATATTTTAATTTTATTTAGAAAATCAAAAGAATCCTGAATATATGAAGGCAACTTTACAACTTCCTTTAGAAGATGTTCATGTAGTAAGCCACACAAGTTATATGTAAAGGAATCAAAAGCAGACACAATTGGTCGACCCGGAGGTCTCTCCATATTTTTATGTACTTTAGGTAGGCAAAAAAATTTTGCCACCTTACTATTTTTAACCATAATTTTACTATCCACATCTGATTTAGTAAAATAATGCAATCTAACACCTTTGTACAATAAAGTTTTAAAGTCTTGTTCCGCTTTAAATAAGAAGGCATTATTAATCACTGAGTAAGTGTCTTTTTTACTCAAATGTTTCATACACATTTCATAATAATCACTGTTATTAAAGACCACCAATTTCCCACCCTTGTCTGATGGTTTGAAAATAATATCATCATTCTTACTTAATCGCTGTAATTTATGCCATTGGTCTTTAGTCAAATTAAAACATTGTTTTGCACATAAAAAATCTTGCAATTCCTTATCTAATAAAGTGTTAAGAAAAACATCTAGTCTCTGGATATTTGCATTCTTGCAAGGTGGCATAAAACAATTATTAGTTTTTAAACTACTAGTATTAAACAAACTGTAAGCATTATTGTAATCTGCATTATCCGAGGTACATGAATAAAAAGAATTATCACTGTCATCATCACTACTATTCCCTACCATAGAGTTATCAGATGAACATTCAACATTCATATTTCCCGTTTTACAAAAGAAGAAATCCCTCAAATTCATTTTACGGTATAAGTTGAACAATTCTATTTTAAGCTCATGTTTACGTGGAATACATGTTGGTATGAACTTCAGTCCCTTCATAAGCACTGATAGCTCTATTTCATCAAAACTATAGTTAGAAAGATTAATTATATACTCATTAGAAAAAGTCACTGGGCATTGTTCATGCCCATCTACCTTTTTTAAAGTATCTATCGCCCGGATCTCTTTGGCGTTCCGAATTCTGCCACTCTCTCTTCCTGGGATTGTTGTACTGCCCCCGTTGTTCTGCATAGGTCTTCCGAAAGGACTCAGTGTTTGCCGCTCTTGGTAAGTCAGGAAATTCTTCTATTTCTCTCTCGTCTTCTTCAAAAGATGAGGCACCACTTTCTCCTGAGGCAAAACTCTTATTTTTGTACTGTTCCGTGACCGGATTTCCTTTCTGAAAAGTGACGTTTTTCCTTCTGGGTCTTGGATTATTAAACAGTACAAACGCCCTCTTGTGGTCATAGTCACGAATGTCTCTATTAAGTTTGTATTTCTTTCGATCAATGAGTTCTTTCTCATAATTAGTTAATTTATTATTGATGTCAATCAGAAAATTTTCCAGTGTGGAGTTGGAAGTTAAATTAACTATTTGTTCACAAGTAGATTTTGTTTCAATAATTAACTTCTCTCTTTTAATATGGTCTCGTTCTAACAAGATAGAGACCCATTCTAGACTACATCGGTGAGCTGCTGCAATCCACCTTTCATGAAATTTCACTTCAGTTTCATCTTTAAGGTCAAAAGGGGAGGAAGGTTTTTTAATAGACCTCAACCCACGTGGAGTTATTTCTAACTCACAATATCTCTCCAAACTCCCGATATTATAGAAAACAGCAGTCTCTTTGAATATTAATTGTTCCAATTTAGAGCACAATTCCTGTGCATCAGGATTTCCTGCAAAATCAGACTTCTTACCCACCATAGCAAACGGATTCAATAAACTTCTTTTGCGTGAGTCTTCCCATTTCTTCATAATGCCTCCACCAGCATTATTGGGTGCATTAGATGTATCAGCACCTGTGTTTTTATTACCATTGAAGTGAATGTCCCCACTGTTAACTATAGTGGTATTAGTAGTAGTTATTCGTTGATTTGATTCACCATTACGATTAGGCATTTCCATGCCTGATTCTCTAAAAATCCTTGGAAAGGAGCACAGAGACTCACTGGTCATATTATTTCTCAACAACACCACGAACTCAAAGAAATATAGCAGCAACGACCACAAAAAGAATACCAGTGAGAAACAGCTCAACTTTCATGAATTTAATACAAAAATATATTACACTTCTCTTAGCGCCTCGGCCAACAGCCTTTACAGAGTAGAAAAAACATAAAGGACATTCAAAGTAATATATATAGTAAAAAAAGAAGAAACCAATTAATGCATCTGAACAATCAATTAATTATTCAATTATAAAACTATCATTTAACCTTTTAAAGTTACACTTCACTATAATGAAGTGTTTAGTGATAAAAAATTTAAGAATAAATACAATATAGGACAATATAACAATAAAGTACAGAGTGAAGATAAATTATTTTTTGTAACTAAATATACTAATTTTTCCCCTATGATTAATAATATAATAAAACAATATTGGGATTTTGTTAGAAAAGAAATTATTTCACTAAAGAATGTAGAATTGGTGATATCATACAAAAGAGGAAGAAATATACAAGATTTTTTTGGTTCATAGTGTATATAAAGAAAAGCAAAACCCCATATTAATTAATATTAATGAAGTAGGCACTTTTTTATGTAATAAATGTTCTATATGTCCCTTCATAAATAAAGAAATAAGAGAAATTAATGGAAAAAAATTTACAAACAGAGCAAAATACTCATGTCTTAGTACTGGGGTAATTTATGTCATCTTCTGCTCATGTAAGAAATATTATATTGGCGAAACCAAACGCACTTTATCTCAGAGAATAAAGGAACATATAAGAGATGTGAAAAACAAAAAGATGAACAGTCCCATTGCAGAACATTTTAATAATGAACATGATGGTAGTTTAGAATGCATGAAGGTTTCTGTTTTAGAACATGTACCATTACGTTTTAATAATGTTACTATTCAAAAAAATGTGTTAAGACAAAAGGAGTCTTTGTTGATTATGAAATACAATACCCTAAGTCCCTATGGACTAAATAAGGAATGTAACTGGCACAGTTTTATATAATCAGTGTAACTTTAAAAGGTTAAATGATAGTTTTATAATTGAATAATTAATTGATTGTTCAGATGCATTAATTGGTTTCTTCTTTTTTTACTATATATATTACTTTGAATGTCCTTTATGTTTTTTCTACTCTGTAAAGGCTGTTGGCCGAGGCGCTAAGAGAAGTGTAATATATTTTTGTATTAAATTCATGAAAGTTGAGCTGTTTCTCACTGGTATTCTTTTTGTGGTCGTTGCTGCTATATTTCTTTGAGTTCGTGGTGTTGTTGAGAAACATATCTGATTATAATTACAGCATGACATTTCAGACTGAATTCCACTTCTGAACTACTTTTTGGACTTTAGGTAAGCCAAATAACAACATACATTCATGCTTTCATTTAGTTAAAGTTCATCAAATGTAATATGTATTACAAACTATATGATCAGTTTTACAGAGGTCCACAAGTAAGAATAGGGCTTATGAAGCAGGCATTAGGAGCAATCAAGGCACAAAGCTTTCTAGTTTGCTAGAACCACCAGTGTCCTATCACAGTACACTCTCCTAGCTCAGGGCATACAATGCTCCAATCTGCTAAACTCCCACCAAATTCTAACACAATGCACTGCCCGAGAAAAATACTCCACATCTTTCCAACATAAAAGGTTGAGTTTATACTGGATGACACAGCTGCTTATTTATTATTATTTTTTTTCTGGGGGGGGGGGGGGCAAAGATATTATTGAGGTAAATTCAGACTCCTTTTATACCTTATTTAACAATTTAACAAAAAGGTTGTCTTTCTTATTTCTTATTAATTTATTCATTTGTCTCTGTTGATTGGGACAGTCTGATTGGGCAAAGCCAATTCTCAGCAGTGGCCTGGTGGGGGGGGGGGAGCTCCATCTAATTACAGTCTATGTATTATATATACAAGAACAGTTTACAAAGACATAGGGCCGGATTCACGAAACCTCCGTGTAAGATGTCTTACATGGAGGCTGCAGTCTAACGGTATGACGTCAGCATGCCATGCATATTCATGAGGGCATGCTGAATCATACCCTAGGCTAACACGGTCCATGTAGGAAAGTAGGGGGCATGTCCGAATGCCAAGTTCTGCAAAGGGACATGCCCCCAGAAGAGTCAGAGTCATGGAAGTAAACACCCACGAGCGAGTCCGCGGAAATGTCAAGGAACACAACACCACACATGACCCCACAGACTATAAACCCAACTGTAATGTAAAACGTAAAAATAGCAGTTACATTTTTTTTTTTTATAATTTCCAAAATGTTTGCCCATAGTTGCGCTCGTTTGCACTGGTATGCCCTCTGCTCAGCCACAGTTAGCAGACATTGAAAAGCATATAAGATCTAAATATGCAAATTAAGCCAAGTAGCAAAAGCATAGCGGTAGAGACGTTGGCCAAAGAGGAGGTAGTCACGGTTCGAACCCCCACAACATCATTCACCATTTTTATTTAAATAAGCATGACACAATCCCCTGACACACACACATATATATATATATATATATATATATGTATATATATATATATATATATATATATGGTTCTACCTCACTTAAACGACACGCCGGAACATCGACACGGAAATCACGAGCCCCAGAAGATTGACAGCTCAGAAGACCGACGCGACAGGACCCAGAAGATCGACAGTGCAGAAGACCGACCCGACGGATGAAAGCACCGAGGATGCCGACATGGGAAAAGGCTGTGTAAGTATGCGGTAGTGATGGACGTTAGGGTGCGAGTAAGGTAAGTTTGGATATTGACGGTCTGTGGGGATAGGGGTGGGTTAAGTGAGTTAGGGTTAGGGAGCGGGTCAGGTAAGTGTGCGGTAGTGATTGTGTTTGGGTTAGGGGTGGGATAAGTGAGTTAGGGTTAGGGAGCGGGTCAGGTAAGTGTGCAGTAGTGATTGTGTTTGGGTTAGGGGCGAGATAAGTGAGTTAGGGTTAGGGAGCGGGCCAGGTAAGTGTGCGGTAGTGACAGACCTTAGGGTTAGGGTTTGGGTTAAGGTTGTAGGTAGTTGTGTATGTGAGGTTTAGTGCGGGTTTGTAGTGATTTTGGTGTGCTTGTGTTGTGTATGTGGTTTTTGGATGGGGAATGTGTTTTGTTTGTTGATTGTGGTGTGTGCAGTGTATGAGGTTTCGTGTTTGTGTACCGTCGGTTATTTCATTGTCAGGCATGTGGGATTTCGTGTTTTTGTACTGTCGGTTATGTGGTTTCGGTGATTGCGTTGTCGGTGTTTTGGGGTTTCGTTTATGTGAGGTAGAACCATGTATATATATATATATATATATATATATATATATATATATATATATATAAAAAAAACTATAATTTAAGTAAAATGTAATGAAATGGGCCATGTTTTTCTGAAGAAATCCGACATAAAATATTAAAAAAGGATCATAATTGCCCATAGCTGAGCAAGGCTTTAACAAGCGTAATATGAGTGCCTGCAGGTGAGCAGCAGTTTAATAGGTTTAATATAAGTGCCCGGAGTTGAGCAATGCTTTAACATGCTTAAAATGAGTGCCCATAGCTGAGCAACGCTTCACCCAGCATAATATGAGTGCTCATAGCCAAATAACGCATCACACAGCGTAAGCCATTTGCGCAGAGCTGCACACCGCGCCAACCAGCTTACCGGCGGGCAACATTGGGCAAGCTGTATCAAAGCCACCTTTACACAGACACACCTCCTAGCTGTCTAGACAGTAGTAAAATAAAAAAAGCAATGGCCAGGCTCGAACCCAGGATACTGTGCATCATAGTTCAAGTACTGAACCACTAAGTCATGACAGTTGTACTGAGAAATGCAGTATTAGTATATATATAGGAATGAATGTAAATAGAAGCATGACAAAGCAGGTATTTTAAGCTGATAAATATCCAAAATGGCCAGTCACGGATAAGTGCAGGAAAACCAGCATATATAAGCCCCATAGGTGGGAATACACAGCATAACTGATTGTGGTACCCATTTGCAGTCAGGATGTCAGGTGCAGGAGAGGGAAGTCGCTTTAGAGCACAGAGATGGGGTGTTGAGGAGTCAAAATATATGGTTTGGCTCCTAGTCCATGATCATGAAGCACAACTCATGCAGGGCCAGGTTCACTGGGGTGCATACAAGGCAGAGGCGTGGAACCAGTTGGCACATGATCTCAACAGTGCCACAGGCATTCTGAGGACTGGTGAACAGGTCCGTCACCACCATGTGGACCTGAAGCGATGAAAGGAGGACCAACTGAACCGTTGGATCCAGGAGGCCTGCCAAATGCCCAACGCCCCACTACTGAGTAAGTATCCATGTAATTAAGTATATAAGAAATGCTATCCTAGCCTATAGTGTGGAGAAGTATGTTCCAATATTACTTCATTTATATTACAGCTGCAGGTGTTCGTTCCGTGAATCAGCGAGCCTATGCCGATAGGCTGCTGAGGTTGCGCCACCAGGCAGGTTAGTAATTATTTATCTGGTATTGTTATAGAATATAAGTGAGACAGATTGTAAAAGAGTTCAGTGTTGTAACCCAATAATAAAGGTGAAATAAGCCTAGAAGAAAGATTCTGCTAGTATTGTAAGATTAGATAAGTGATGCAGCCTGGAAAACAGTGTAATGCAAACCAGTAATAAGATTAAACAAATCTCAAATAGAGTTTCCACCTGTAATGTAATATCAGATAACTGCTGCAGCCAGAAAATGAGTGGTAATCAATCAACAAAGGATAGACAAGTGTCAAATACATCCTTGTAAATTCGGCCATATGAAATAAGTGAGTCAGCTGGAAATGATTGTTGTAAACCAGTAATAAATATTAATAAAGCCTAGAATTAAGTACCATTCTGAAATGTAAATATAAAATAATTGAGAGAGTGTGAGAAAGACAGTTTGAAGCTAACAAGAAAGCTGTAATAAGTCTGGAATAAAGGTATACTGCATTCACTACATAATGAAATGAATGAGACAGCCACAACCAAAGAGTGAAATGTCTTTAATAAAGTACAGAACCTGGACTGTGTCCATCCCACAATTTGGATATGTTTTTGTACCCTTGCATTATGGAAATAGTATGGTTGTATGAAATGCTGAACATCCACAGTTGTCTAGACCCATATAAATCAAATGTACACTTAGCCAGATATAAACATATATGAATAAAAATGGAATGTATATTAATGTAGCAGTAACATCCCCATCACCATCATTCCTAACGTTACATACAGGAAACTGTACTAATACATGTAGGGGATATATATCTGCATCTACTAGGAATGTGCAGTATATGTATAGGTAGTTTTAGTTGTTAATGTAATATTTCTTCACCTTACCCTATTGTCACAAATGATGCCATTCCACACCAAACCAGGTATGTGTATTCACAATTAATTCCCATGGACATTTGTGCTGTTAGTTCATACATATCTGCATGTACGTTGATGCATGTGCCTTATTCACATATCCGAACCTGATGGCCTGTTGCCACCAATCAACCCTGCATGCTGTTGGAATGTGCACTGTTGTTCTAAATATGCATGTGTTATGCTTGCTGCTCAATGTTCGGAATTCATGGGTGTTTGGTCAGTGGGAATACTGATGCATGCTGTTACAACTAATATTGAATGGTGTTGTTTGTTACTAACCCAAAATGCCATAAAATACTGCTAAACATTGGACAACAGGGAAGGCGGGTTCCAGCGGACCCACCTCTCCCACCTCAGCTGGCGAGTGCACCTGGCACCAGTGCCCAGGCCAGGATGTCCTCCTCTGGTGGCCCTGTGCCTGTGAAAGCGCTGCAGGGGATGGGGCTTGTCCCCCCTCTGCAAGCATGGCCGGAGGAGAGCCTCCACTCACCCTCCATAGGGTCCGGTCTGCAGTGCATAGCAAGATCAGGCGGTCTGTGACTGATCCCCTACTTCAGCTTGAGGCGAGGGTGGCGCAACTCATGGATGTGCCTGCCCGTTCTATCCAGCCCCCAGCACAGCCTCGGCCTGGGCTGTGAAGGCGCAGTGGTAACTGCCTATGGGTGGGGATTTCAGTTTCACTTTTGCCATCTGTGGGCTGATGGGCTCGCAATATCCAAACATCCGTCCCTGTCATTTGTGTTTACCCCCCACATGTGTCATACTCCACCCCTGTATGCGTCTTGTTTGTCTTGTCTGTTAACCTCCCCAACCTACCTCTCCGAATATACATACTTTCTGTACCTCACATTCCACTCTCACCAGAAAAAAAATAAAAAAGGGCACTCTGTTCCCACAAAAAAATTACGCCCCATACATAGCTGCCCAATTCGCACACATGTCCACTGGACATGTAAACTGATAATTCTAATTGGCAGTACAACATATTTTGTTGTCCTCACCCCTATCTCAGGGTGGAAGGTTTCAAATTTCACACCAAATTTCACACATATGCACAGCTGTTGCTAATAAAGAAATGGGCAGCTATGGGCCTTCCCTACATCCTTCCTGCACATCCTGAGCTTGTTTTCCTATTGTCCTACCCTCTTTGTGCCCCCCTTTTCACCACTTTCCTATCTCCCCATTTTCTTTTCTTTAAAAGAAATTAGCATGGGTGTTAGCGGGAGTAAGCATTTTGAAGCAGTAGTCAGTGGGTATGCGCTTGTGTGCGCTTAGCTAAGCGAGTGTGCGCTCAGCTAAGCAAGTGTGTGCATGTGTAAGCACCTCGCAAACCAGTGCAAACCCACTTACAACTGCTTAAAAGTGCCTTAGTCACTCTGTATGACAAGGCCTGTAGTCTGTTCATCAGCAAAATAAAATTTCCCTGTCAGTCTCAAACCCAGGACCTTGGAAACAGTGGTCTGCATGAATTACCACTGAGCCATGACAGATATACAAGAGCTTGGTGCTGAAAGAAATATATCATGAAATAGAAGGACTGAATGTAAAGGGAATATAGGAAGGCCATTACACAAAGCTTGTTCCCTCTATGTTTACTGGCAATTCCTGTAGAATTGCATTACAGGAGTGTGATAAGAGAAACAGCCATGCTAGGAGGTAATAATGTTAGAGTAGCACCTTACAAACCCCACACAGTATCAGAGCATGATAAACACCGCCATATTTGAATAGGTATGAGGCCAGACTTCCCAACTGTGACTGATTTACAGGGATGTCCCTGATTTGCAAAAAAATGTTACCTGTGCCCCACTGACTCCCTGTGAAATGTACTAACAGTAGGTAGAAAGGTGGGGAATCCCACGTAATGGTGACTGTCAATAAGTTAAAGTAGACACTACTTGCATGTCAGAAATGGTGTAGTAATACATATGTTCAAAATACCCCACAGTCACAACTGCAGAATATCTGAAATATATCATGGGTGTATCCCACTGATATGTACCTTTCCCTGTGGCTGCTCAAATATATACCTGAGAGTATCTGAGGCCTGCAAGTGTCAGAAACACACAGGCATATTAGCCTGTCTGCTGTTACACACTGCGAATAGCTGTAGAATTACTTCTACAACCATGCCCTCATGTAGGAGTACAACACAGAAATATCAAAGGATGTAGCCATCTAACAAACTAATGACAGTATAGCAGTTTGCAAGCACTGCATGTGCCTGATATTCATAATTGTTAGTACAAAACACAAGGCCCTAGTACTGCTCAGCAGCAAAATAAAATACCCTTGTACGTGTCAAACCCCAGACCTTCAGCTCACCAGACTGCATGCAGTGCCACCAAGCCACAGCAAACATATAAGAACTTACTGCTGAAAGAAATATATCATGCATTACAAGGAGTGAATGTAAATGGAAAATAGGAAAGCCATAGCAACACATTCCAGTAAAGAAAAATATCAGGCCTTCAAGGAGTGAATGTAAAGGGAAAATAAACACATTGCAAGAACTACTGTTGTATACCAGTTAATCCACAACTCCCACAGGAAAGTACATACTCCCATGTAAACAGTGTTAACATTAGCAGGTGTGGGTTAACATACACACAGAAGAGTGAACTGGAAAAAGCAACAGTCAGGTTTCAGTACAACATGCATTTCAGTGACTACAACACACCTTAGATATGACAGACATACCAACCTTCTGACTGACACAACAGTGTGCACAGCAAACCAGCATGGTCCCCACCTTGCAAAACTGAAAGGCCTATGCCTACCTAACCTAACATTTTATAGTAGTGTCCTGAAATCACAGTGAGAACTGCAATTACCACACAGCAGGCTGCATGCAATTAGTAAATGCTGGCCACCAATTGGTGCAGAGGCCATCACTTGCACATGTGCAGATACCTACAAAAGCAGCCTGTACTGCCACTCCACACATGCAATAATATCATTGCAGCAACTGGAGAGAGAGAGAGAGACAGAGACCCAAAAAAAAAAAAAAAAAAAGCAAGCCATCCAGGCAGCCAGCCAGCAATCCAAAACAAATCTGTCAGAGACAAAGGTAATGTAAACTACATAATCTAATAATCTACATACTGTGAACCCTCCATATGTGTTAGCAGTCTGTATCTATATGTATATGAAGATGTGCATAGGGCAAGGGACATACTGCAACTGTTAGTGAAGGCTGGACATACATATGTAGTTGAAGGTCACTATGTGCACATATCAATGTAGGTTGTAGTGTGTGGCATTGAAAACAGCATGCAGTGCGGGTATATGTCATGTGGTGGTGAACCTCTGTGGGACTGAGCCAGTGAGGCATGCTACAGCTATATGGCTTGAGGACAGCATAATGCATTATGTACAACAGTGTGCAATATCATTACAGAATGGTATGTCTATATATTGATATACATATATATGTCTATATATCTACATATCTATATATCTATCTATATATATATATATATATGTACATAGACAAAGAGGTCTGTATATATACATAGAGATATATGGATAGATAGATAGAGAATATGTATATACATATAGATATAATAGACAGATACATATATAGATCTAAATTTAGATACATACATGTATACAGATAGATATGAATGTGTATATATATATATATATATATATATATATATATATATATATATATATATATATAAAATATATATATGGTTATATATAGCAGTGTGTATATAGATATATATACATATATGTAGATATGTATATATATTTACATATATATATATATATATATATATATATAGATAGATATATATCTTTTTATATGTATATATATAAAAAAATATATATATATATATAGAGAGAGAGAGAGTGAGAGAGGGGGACATGGGGGCAGATATACTGCAACAGGTGCCTGGTGACGAAGGGATGGACAGAACATCAGTGTTGATACTGCAGTACCATACCCCATTCCACAACATGTTACCCACTAACTACCACATAGGTGGTTGCCTTCCTACCACTGGAGGTGTCAGAAGGGAACATGGGACACAGGTGTACAATAGCCTCCCCTTTGATATCCACAGTGGCACACTAGTCTTGTAATCCCTGTACATGGTACGTGCCATCACAAAAGGTGTGTCGGCTAGGGAAATGTAAGTCATTGTACCCCTGTACTCCTCACAATGTCCTATGCAGTATGTACCTCCCATGAGAACTACAGCAAGTGGAAAGGCCACAGACATACCTAACAAAGACTGATAATGGCCACAAACACATTCCCTATGCAGACTGACTCACAAAACCACAGCGAGAATGCCTTGCATACTGCCTACACAGAGGTTACTAGTGCTGGACATACAGAGTTATGTCAAACCCATACCAGATGTCCAACCGCCATGGTAACACCTCACAATCTGTCCAGCCTACATGACCTATGTCCCTAATCCTTGTCACCGCAGTAAAGAGCACATGCTGGAGGTACAGGTTCCTATCCACAAATATGCCATACCCTGGACTAAACCACCCAGCATTAACAAACAAGGCTCCTTATTAGTAGATGTCAGACATACCCCTGACGAATGTTATGGAGATAGGTAACATGCCGTGTGAGTCACCTCTGTGTAACTGTTTGACAGGAGCAAGTACAATCACATTACATGTGTCCCAAGGGGCAGGGTAGCATAAGGCTATGCTGCTGTAGGCCCAGGGCCAATAGCATAGTACCTACCTATGACACAATGCACACACACATGTACTCAGTGCAATACCAACTATGTGAGGTGGAATGAGTGTGACACTGACTGTGTGCAAGGTCTGTAATGATGTGATTGCTCAGTGTGACTTTGTGTCTGTCATGGTAGTTTGTGTCCTCGGTGTGAGGCCAGAGAAAGATGTCAGTTATTGGGATACAAACATACTAGATTGCCATATGTTGTGCTGTAGTTCCCTGTGTATGACTGCAGTGTAGGTAGGGGTATGACAGCAAAGACTAGGATGGATAACCAGTGAAACTGTAAATGTGCATTGCATGCATTGCATGGGATGACAATATTCTCCATCCATTAGCTTGATACATACCCCCAGTATGAGGTTGTGCATTGTACCTCAAACAGTGTGCCAAGTGCTGGTGTATACTAGTTTGTTGTATGGAGTGTGGCAGGCACTGTCACACAGTTGTGGGCTGAGCACTGATATGTGGTAATTTACATGTGTATCCCCTGATAGACAGACAGATGCTATATATGGCAGTTCAGTGATATCAGTACAGTAGAGTATTACGTGTGCCATATTACCTGCTCACATATTTTTCTTTACCTTCCAGGGCGATGGTGCATCAGCGCAACCCGTGTTATTCAGCTGCAGAGGATGAGGAGATACACCAGAGCCTGGTGCAGGATTTCTCTACACTGTTTTCCAGGACCAGCCAGAACCAGCAGGAGAGGGCTGCACTTTGGCAAGACCTTGTCCATCGGGTAAATGACATAGGCATGCATAACCGGACATATGAGCAGGTACACCATCACTGCAGTGATTTAATTAGAAATGTCCGTCAGCGTGCGTCTGATATCCACAGACAACAGCTTGCCAAAGGTGGTGGGGTACCTATCCACCCCCCCTCACCAGAGTGGAGGAGCTCCTCCTAAGTGTTGTGGCTCCAGGCCAACAACAACAACATCCACAGACATGTGTCATGATGGAGGCCGGAGCCACCCAGCATGTGGACATGGAGTGTGCAGGTAACATGCCATATCTGTACTTGACTGTTCTCTGCACTGGTAGTTTATGCATGTGTGAGATGTGTACTGTGTGTATAGCTGTTATCCTGCCTATTCTTGTGCAAGATTGATATTCTGAATATCATTACTACATCTGTGAAAGTCAACTGTTGTACTACTGTACTGTATCATACTCACAGTATCAATGGCACAGTTGTGGCCACTGACAATACCTCTCTTATTTGTGCAGGTCCCTCTGGAGTAACAGCAAGGCAGCCAATCCATGCTGGTGAGTGTGTAATAACAATACTATTAATACTACTAATAATAATATTAATACTAATAATACCCTCAAACAGTATTGTGTATGTGTTGGATTGCAGGTGTGTGTGTGTGTTTGTATCTGCTGTACTGAGGAGTGTGCATGTTGCCCATGTGCATGTGTGCCCATGTGCATGTGTGCATGTGTGCCTGTGTGCCTATGTGCATGTGTGCATGTGTGCCCGTGTGCATGTGTGGTAACACTGTGTACACATTGTTAACTGTGTTTCCTGTCTTCCTCTCACAGGTTCTGGTGTTGCTCTGTTGGCGTGCAGCAGGGAACCTGAAGCCACTGCAGGGGATAGTGATAATGATGATACATGTGTAATGGCACAGGGAGGTGTGACAGGGTCTGCTGTTGGTCAGCCAATTGACAGTACACAGCAGTCAACCCCATCAATGTGCACAGTCATCCTGCCGATACATCCATTGTCACCAATGTCCTTAGCTGAGGGACAGCATACAGTGTGCATTGACCAGGGTAATGTGGTATCAGTGGCACATGCATCCCCTCACAGCAGCCATGGCCAGAGTCCTTATATGGTACCACACAGGCAGATGTCCAGGGGTTCTCGTGGGAGCATCCGTGGTTGTACTGCCCCTGTCAGACATGCCCACAGAGGTCTTTCAACCTCAGCTATGTTCCGGGCTGTAATGCAGGCACAGGCACGTATGGAACGGTACACCAGACAGGGTCTGAGGGAGCTGAGAGCACATCGCACTGCTATGAATGACACTATGCGTGACGTTGCAACTGCCATCCGTACTGTCAGCAAGGTCATTGATAGACGTTGGGAGGACACATTGGATCTGTTCCACAACTACATGTCCATGAGCCAGGGCAATGCAGGACGGTTGAGGCGTTGACGTGGACGTATGCCAGCAACCTCATCAGCTGGCAGTCATCGTGGATGACAACAAACCCGCAGCCACTCCCATAGTGCCAGTACCAGCCCCAGCAATGCTGGGTCTGTGCTGTCATCAGACCATCCTAGAAGACCACGTGCACATGGCTCTGGACAGTCCCAGCAGGGACATGTGTCCAGTCAACAACACACTGCTTCTGATGACAGTACCCAGTCTGGCTTAGTATCTGATACTGTCTGTAGCACCCCTGCCAGGCACAGGTACCGTGTCCGTGGCCAGAGACAGTGATCTGTATGACCTGGCAGGTACAGTCTGTGGCTGTCCACAAACACCCATATATGGCAGCCATGTGATGGAACTGTGTGCATGCATACACACAGGCATAATGCTAACACCTAGGGCTAACACATACACACACACACCGCATCAACATTGCCCCATGTTGTACTGTTGTCCTTCACTAATACACACACACACACACACACACACACACACACACACACACACACACACACACACACACACACATACATGTCGATTGGCTGTGTCAATGGCAGACTCTGGCAAACCAAGTACATACCCTGTGCATATGATGAAACTGTGCCACCTCCTGCAATCTGTAACACTGATGCAGGAACAGGATAGCATGGTGCTGATGCACAGGGTGACTACATAGCACTGTAGTAATATTATCATGTTGTTAACAGTACAGTGTAATGATATCATTGTGGGTATATCCCAGCATGCCTAATGCATTAACACTATGATTGTCATTGTAGTTTTTTATACACTAGTGTTAATTCCAAAAGTGTAATGTCTGCACATGTGCCACATGGCAGTTGTGTGTACCTGTGCCTGCATGTGTTGTGGAGTGGACAGTACATGTGTGATGTTTGCAGCACACAGTTGCAGGTGTACATTTGTGAACATGGTGGAGTTGCATTCTCTGCATGTAGATGCGTAGTGCACACATGACAAGGGTGACATGCACCATGTGACACAGTAGTCATACATTGTAGTTCATATTGGTGGCTACTTTGTGTTGTACTACACGTATGTCTCACCTGGGGTCACATGTATGTATGACATGGTTTGACAGTATGCTGTGGGTCATACAGTTTACCAATGTCAATGGTTTGCATTCTGGTGATAAGGCTCA